>NC_056725.1:1215054672-1215182172 GCF_019279795.1 Protopterus annectens
AGCACCTATTTACAATCCCCAATGCACTTAAGAATAACTGTGAAAAGTTTATAAAGAGCCAAGAAAACCATACACTAACTGAGCAACTAGCCTGGAGGAGTGGATATCCTTAATGAATATGGACACACCTCTGCCTTTGGTGTTTCGGTCCAGGTTACATGGCCGAAAAGTGGTACGAGTTATAAAAATCGAAGAAAACACTAGACAGGAAACAGCTAGGATAAATACTCCACCAAGGTAGAATAAAGTCATAAAAATCCACAAAGAAATGGTGAACTAACCAAGGCACAGAATGTCCTAGTTTAAACACAGTCCAAGAATGAATGAAATGTAGGCAAAATCCAAGGTAAATTTATTCACTCAGGTAAGCGCTTTCATGATACACATATCACTTCTTCAGACCTTCAAACAAACACTTCCTACCCAACTATATTTAAACAGTATTCAAACCAATCAAATCAAACAAATTAATGCTTGAAGTAATTAGTACTTAAAGTAAAACCAGTCATTCTGCAATATGTACAAATTCATACTGAAAAAAACAATTCAAGTTTAAATACGCAATAAACATTGTAACATGAAATACATTAGTTAAAAACAATTAAAATATATATTTAAAATGTTTCTCCGTCTTTCATTAAAATAATTTAATTTCATTTGAACAACCCCCTATTCTTCAGAACTGGTTTCAAGGGTATTCTATCATTAAGGCCCTTTCCTTTATTAGCTCTTAATCTGATAATCCACCTAGTTTCAGAGGTCTCTGTATGGTTCCTTATCACCACCTCTCTCAATAACTGAGAACATAAAATTACGGTCATTGCCTTCAGAGGACACATGTTTGGCTAACGCATTAGTGGCAACATCATTCCTAATATTTAATAAGTGTTCCCTAATTCTAAATCTTAGCGGTTAGTCTTGCCCACATAAAATGCAGTGCATTCTGAGCATTATTATCCAAATGTGGAAACTGGAATACCAATGAAAGCATTGTATAAGCTACATGAACTACTAAACAAGAAAGGTAATCCTTTGCTATCTAATGAAACTTTTTTGATAGAAATGGTATAGAACATGAAGAAATATACTATGCTGCCTTTTTGAGGGCAACACATAGACTAGAAGATAACCTATACAAGATTAAGAAGCTATATATACAGAGATGTTATTTTGAAGCATGTTTGAAAAATCATTTAATTCCCAGATGACTTAGAGTCCTGAAAATGCCAAATCAAGGGGAAAGGCAACCTGAGTTGTTAAGTAAATGGCAGCAGCTCAATTTAGAACCGAGTTTCAAATTTATTCATCTATTATTGGAATCCTCTGTCAAAGAAGAGGAAGAAATAAGAGCCAATGTAATTTCTGAACAGGAATCATTATTTGCTTCATATCCACATAAATTAGTGGATGAGAAATGTGCTTCGATAGCTGAATCTGTAGCAGTTTTTGAACGTAGACTGCTATGACAGAAATTTAACAAACTTGAAAGGGACAAAAGGGATTTTAAGGAAGGGCACATCTTTGTATGGCCCAGAAATAGCAATTATGATCGTATTAAAGAAGGTACGACCTTAAACAATGAGAGGGGGGAGCCACGCTAAACAACGCAATGACATCACTACAGAGAGTTTTGAAGAGGAGAGGAATTTAGGAGCGAGAACTAAATCTAACGCTCCTCCAACTATCAGCGTTCCTTTAGCAATGACTTCAACAGCTCGTTCAAATGATGGAATGGAAGGGAAGCGAAGGCTGGAATCCACCGAGCAAGTGTCGACTTTTGTTCACTCAAGTGAAAAAGTGGAAGAGAGGCGAAGGCTTGAGTCTACCAAGGAAGTGCAACAAAAGAAAGATACATCTGGAACACAAAATGATGGACAAGAAGGTACATCAAAACAGGTTTTTCACAAGTTTCCACTGAATACTTCAAAGAGACAATTACAGAGAGGAAGGTCATACAGCATGAACCACAACAAAAGGAAAATACCTACAAGCTCTCCAGCCCTGGGTGTATCCAAGAAGGCATGGAGAAAGGAAGCATAGTTTTAAATATTTCCTCAAGGAATCTGACTGAACATGAAAGAAATGTATTGGAAAGGGGACTTTCATTTATTCCAGGACAACGGACTGAGGTAACTGATACCATTTTAGATTTGCACATGTTTGGTAGGAATGTTTTGTTAAAAATGCTTTTTAAAAATCAGGATGATGAGCCTAAAGATGTTAATGTACATAAGAAACCTAGTCTATTTATTCCACCCAGCCATCCAGTTATTGATGTTTTTATTAACATTTGTGAAAAAGAAATATTTGAAAATGTGAATGGTAAAAACAGAACTAAAACTTTCTCCCAATTTTAGCAGGGATGAATGGAATGAGTTAAAACAATTACAGTCTGACACAAATGTTATCATTAAGCAAGCAGATAAAGGTGGCCCTGTAGTTTTAATGGATAAAATGTATTATGACACAGCGATGTATGAAATGCTACAGGATACCTCTGTGTATGAAAATATCAGCCAAGCTGATATGGAGGGGATGTTATCATGATTGAATGGGATAATATATGATTGTTTATTAGATAATACCATTTCAAATGAGCTATACAATTACTTTAAGATAAAAGAACCTCTAGTGCCTAGTATACATGGTCTGCCGAAAATCCATAAGAATGTATATCAACCTACTTTAAGACCTATAGTGTCAGAACATAACTGGTCTACAGAGTCTATCTCCGTACATGTTGACAAGAATTTAAGAATGTTAGTAAATAAGAACAGGAATATTCTAAGAGACTCTATATATGTGTTTAATAATGAATATGAAAGACAAGATGGAGATCTGCTATTAGTGACACTAGATGTATGCTCATTGTTTACTTGTGTTCATAAGTAGGTACTAGGCTATCAGCCCTAGGGCCCATACAAGCCTAGCCAAAAAATGTACCCTGGTTTTCACCACCCAAGAAAATTATTTTCCTATGCCCCTGTCGAGCAGAGCCACAGAAGTGATCCCCGGGGTGAATTTCCCATCCAATCAAAGATTTTTCTTGAAGAGTGCTAATGAGGAGCTCTGTTTGACATAGATAGGTAGTCTGTTCCAGAGTATGGGAAGTCTCTGGGACAGGAATCTATCCCTCCAGCATGTTCTGTTTATTGTGGTGACAAGATTAAGGTCCCTAGAGCGTGTAGCTCAGAGGGATTGGGATTTCTTTAAATGGAGCGTGTCCAACAGCTCTGGGTTTGACATAGCTTTGTATGTTAGGCAGAGATCGCCCCTGAGTAGGCGATATGCGATGGAGTAAAGCTGTAGTTTGAGACGGTCTGCATAGGGCATCTGTTTGAGGCCAGTAATCTTCTTTGTGAGGTATTTCTGTGGTCTTTCCAGTTGTTGCAGATGTCTTGTGAGGTACATACCAAAAGGGGCATTGTACTCTATAATGGGTCTAATGAGTGATGAGTAGAGGGGAACAATGACCTCTTTTTTTCTGGATGAGAATCCTTTTGTGATGAGATGAGCCACGTAGAAGGATTTCCTGACCACTGTGGCGATGTGATTATCAAAGGAGAGACTACTGTCCACCTGTGTCCCAAGGTCTCATCACATTTTCGGCATTAAGTAGACTACCAGCTATGTGGTAGTTCATGGGTACAGACTTTTTACCAAAAGGGATGACAATACACTTTTTGGCATGGAGCTTCAGGCCATGGCTTTGACACCAGGAATCTGTCTCAGTGAGGCCCTTTTGTAGTTTGTCCACATCGTTAGGAGTTTCGATTATGGCTCCTAGTTTGCAGTCATCTGCAAACTTTGTTAGCCAAAGACCTTCTGTGTTGGCCTGCACTTCAGAGAAGTAGATACCAAACAGGAGAGGACCTAGGACTGAACCTTGTAGTACTCCACTTGTCACTGGTCTGATGTCGGATTTGGAATCCGCTACTTTCACAGTGTGGGTTCTGTCTGTGAGCCAGTTGGCAACCCATCTTATGACATAAGGATTTATACCTAGTTTAGTGAGCTTATCTATAATTCCAGAGTGGGGGATGGTGTTGAAAGCCTTGGCGAGATCTAGATAAGCTGTGTGAACCATTTTACCATCATCTATTCTGAATACAATCGGATTAGAACTGTTGAGACAATATTTGCTGGAAGAAGGGACATATGATGGAAAGAAAATAGATATAATATGCTTATTAATGGACTTAGTTTTAACCAATAATATGTTGAGTTTTGATGGTAAATTATATAAGCAGAAAGATGGTGTGGCCATGGGAACAGCAAGCGCAAATAGCTATGCCAATCTTGTCATGGCCACATGGGAAAAAGTACAGTTTTGTACCAACCATAAATGTAGATGTCCGATAGGCATGCATCTGCAGTCCTTACAAATGGGTTGTCCTGTCGTCAGGCAGCCCTTCGGTCGGCCGGATTCCAAAGTCTGGGTCTGGCCTCGGCTGGTGTCGCACCTCACCCGACGTCATAGCGGCAGTTCTTCGGGTATAAAGGCATCAGCCGACGCCATTTTCCTCTGTTTCTTGCCCCAGATGCCAGGTGCCCTCTAGGAAGGCTAAATTTGGATAAATGCAAATGGTTCCAAATAGTAGAGAGCAAACAAAAAATAAGCATGTATGTACATATATACAAACAAATACAACATAATAGATTCCCCCAGCTAGCTACAAGATGGGCAAATACCCTAGGAGTACCACAGAGGGGAAGGAGGGTGGGTAATCCTGACTGCAGATGCATGCCTATCGGACATCTACATTTATGGTAGGTACAAAACTGTACTATGTCCTTCAAGGATGCATCTGCAGTCCTTACAAATGGGTAGAATACCATAGCCAAACTGGGGGAGGAGGAGAAATAGATTATGGTGTAGTTAAGATCCCTTGCAAAACAGCAGTGGCAAAACCTGCTCAGGATCTGGAGTATAAAGGTAAATTATAATGCTTGACAAATGTATGCACGGAGCTCCAAGTAGCAGCCTCTAAAATGTCTTTGGTAGCCACTCCTCGTAAAAAAGCTGTGGTAGTCACTGTAGCCCTTGTAGAGTGAGGCCTGATGTTTTCTGGAGTTTTCTTTCCATGGTAGGAGTAACAAAATCTAATGCAATTTCCTATCCACTTAGAGATTGTCTGTTTTGAAATTGCTTTTCCTTCCATTCCTGTTGCATAGCTGGTCAGTTTTTCTATTGCTCTTGGTCCTGTCCAGGTAGTAACGTAATTGTCTATGTACATCCAAGGTATGCAGCAGTCTTTCTCCCCTGTTTTGTGGGTTGGGAAAGAATGTAGGTAGGTGGATAGCTTGATTTAAAGATACCCTGGAGACCACCTTTGGCATAAAAGTAGGATTAGTTCTCATGGACACTCTATCTTGATGGAAGATCAGGAAGGGCTGTACTGCCATTAATGCCTGTAGCTCAGATACCCTTCTTGCTGAAGTGATTGCAAGCAGGAAAGCAGTTTTCCATGATAAGTACTGTAATTCTCCTGTTGCTGCTGGCTTGAAAGGAGGGAGTGTCAACTTTTCTAGGACAAAGTTCAAGTCCCATGCTGGCAATGGCGGCTTCCTGGGTGGCTTTACATTTTTAATCCCTCTCAGAAACTGCCTGAGCAGAGGATGTGAGAATACTGGAGGATCCAAGTTGTATTCTGCTGAAATAGCTGATGCATGAATCTTAATGGAAGAATAGGACAGGCTGTTGTGGAAGAGCTCTGCCAAGTATTCCAGGATGTTAGCTATGTTTACCAGTGACACATTCTCTCCTTTTGCAGTACTCCAAATGAGATATCTTTTCCATTTTGCTGAATAATTTTTTCTTGTTGAGGGTCTGCTAGCCTCCAAGATAATGTCTTTAACCCTTTGAGATAAATCTGGGTTATTTGGTCTTATGCAATGTTCCAGGCAGTCAGCTGCAGTGTTTTCAGGTTTGGATGCAGGGTTTTGAAGTTGTTCTGTGTTAACAGCAAGGGAACTAGGGGCAGAGGCCATATTTGTTCCCGAGACATACTCCTCAGTAATGGGTACCAATGTTGCCTTGGCCAGTCTGGAGCTATCAGGATGATCCTTGGCGGTCTTCTTTGATCTTCAGTAGCACCTTGTGCATCAAAGGAAGAGGTGGGAATGCATATGCTGTCAGGTTTGTCCAACTGAAAGATAGGGAGTCCACTTTCCAAGCAAGTGGGTGGTACGTCCTTGTGCAGAATTTTTCAGTTGGTGATTGTGTGGGGATGCAAATAAGTCTATTTCTGGCAGTCCCCATTTCCCTGTAATGGTTTTGAAGATGTCCGGATGCAGCATCCATTCGTGGGCATCCGTGGTAGTTCTGCTTAGGATGTCTGCTAGTATATTTTCTTTTCCTGGCACAAATTGCTTGTAGCTGAATGTTGAAGCTCAGTGCCACATTCCAGAGGTCCATTGCCATCCGGCATAGAGGGTATGAATGTGTGCCTCCCTGTTTGTTGATGTACCACATAACTGTGGTGTTGTCCGTCCTTATCAGCAGTTGACCCTGTTGAAGAAATGGTCTGAATGCCTGAATTGCCAGTTTTACTGCCAGCATTTCCTTTTGATTTATGTGTAGGTGCAGCTGGTCTTGAGTCCATAAGCCTTGTATGCACTTGTCCAGCATGTGTGCCCCCCAACCGAGGTCTGAGGCGTCTGTTGTGATGGTCTGGCTTGGTTGAGTGCTGTGGAAGGGCAGTCCCTTGTTTGATTGACAGGCCTGGGCCCACCATTGGAATTCTTGTTTCAGGCATGGAATTATTGGAATTTGGGTTTCTAGGCTGTGCTTGTGCTGATACCATAAGTTCCTTAGGTACCACTGTAACTTTCTCATATGTAGTCTGGCATGTGGAATTAATATTATGCAAGATGCCATGTAACCGAGAGCTTGCAGGACTTTTCTTGCTGTTAGCTGGTTCTGCTTTGTTAATGCCATGAAGTAGAAAGGGAGTTGCTCCTGTTTTTCTACTGTCAGAAATGCCATTTGTTTTGTTGTGTCCAAATCTGCACCCAAGAAGGTTATCCTTTGGGATGGTATCAGCCTTGACTTTTTTATATTGACTGTGTATCCCAGGGCTTGTAGTAGATGAATGACCATTTCCAAATCTTTTGTTAATTTGATTTTGTTGTCCGCTTGTAACAGGCAGTCGTCCAGGTAAGGGTAAATTTGAATTCCCTGAAGCCTGCAATGAGCAATTACTGATGCCAGGCATTTCGTGAATACTCTGGGCGCAGTAGATAAGCCAAAGAGCAATGCTGAGAATTGATAATGCTCTGATCCTGCAAGAAATCTGAGGTATCTTCTGCAATTTGGTCGTATGGGGACGTGCAGGTATGCCTCCTTGAGATCTAGAGTTACCAGCCAAGACTCCTTGCCCAGCATGGGAAGAAGCTGCTGTAGGGTCAGCATTTTGAATTTTGGAACAATGAGGTATGTGTTTAAAGTGGACAGGTCGAGAATAGGTCTCCATTGGTTTTCTTTTCTTGGTACCAGGAAGAGTCTGGAGTAAAATCCTTGCCCTTGTTCCATAGATGGTACCCTTTCTACAGCTCTCATCCTTAGTAAGTGAGTTATTTGTTCTAGAGCTTCTGTCTTCTGATTTGGAGGTAGGTTTGGCATTCCTCTCTTCCTTGGTAGAGTATGGAAGTGAAACCAGTAACCTTGGTCTATTGTCTGTAAAATCCATTTGTCTCCTGTGATGTAATGCCAGTTTACTGAAAATAAGGCTAGCTTCCCGCCTAAGGGTGCCTCTAGTTGTTCCCTGGTAGGCGGTGCTAGAGCCAAGTCACTGTGATTGTCCTGTGGAAGTGGTGGTGGCTGGATCTGTGGCTGTACCTCGTTGGTTGTTAGCCTGCCACTGGAGTGCCCTGTAGGCACCTCTGGATTGACTCCTGCCTCTTGAGCGCCTATTCCTGCCTCTCGGAGCTCTGGCGGTGTCTGGAAAGGACCAATTCTTGGAAGGCCAGTTCCTGCTAAACCTTGGAGGCTGGACCTGCAAGAAATCCTTGACTGTCTGGACAGATTTTGCTTTCTCTTCTACCTTCTTCAGCACCTGCTGCGCAGGGGAGCCAAACAAATTGAGCTTATCCATGGGAGCATCTAGGAGCTTTGATTTAACATGGTCTGGTAAGGACTGCTCTTTTAACCATGCATGTCTTCTGATCACTGTGCCAGTCATGGCTGATCTAAAGGAAGCCTCCAGTGCATCATAGCCGCATTTTAAGGAATGATTACTGACCTGCTGAATGTTATGTACCATTTCCTGTACAGATTTTTTGTCTAATGGTTCATCCGAGGACAGTTTTTTAGTCAATTGGTCTAACATAAATTCCTGATACTGAATCATGTGGAATTGACAGTTCAAGGCCCTAGCTGAAAGGGTAGCAGAAGTGTAAACTTTTTTACCCCATCTCTCTAAGGCCCTAGATTCCCTTTCAGAGGGGAGGGGGTTTTTGGTAGAAGAAGCTGCTACAGCCTTGGGTCCCTGGGAGATAGTTTCGGGATCTGCAAAGGGCCTTATACAAATGATAATGTGTGTCCGAACCCTGTAGTACCTATCGGGCTTAGCAGGGCGGAGGAAGAGAATCAGGAGCAGTACAAGCATCATTAAAAGCATCATCCACAACAGTAAGTACTGGAGGAATGGCTAAAGGCCTATGCTGTGGCAAATGCAAAAAGGTTCTAAGCCTTTTCCTAGAGTCTGAAAAATCCTGGCCCTGCCATTGAAATTGTTCCCTCATAGCATGCAAGGTTTCCCCAAAGAAAATTCCTCAGGCGGAGAGGCAGAAGGAATGGAGTCTTCTGCATCAGAGTCCTCATAAGGAGAAAAGGGGCCTTCTGGAGGGTTTGAATTATCTGATTCATCAGAGGAGCCATCTGAAGAAACTGGCTCGGGGGCTCTATTCTAATCCTCTTCTCTGGAGGTGGGTGAGAGGCCCTGTCTGGATGTGGTTGGGATCCCCGGATCAAAGAAATGAGATCCTCTGCTAGACTAAGCATTTGTGAACTAGAGCTAGGCCTGTGAGAGGGGGTCTTAGCAGGCACAGTTTTGGTAGTTTTAGCTGCTTTAGCCCTGGCAAAGGCCTTAATCGACATGGATGCAGGAGGCCTAGCAGCTCCACGTGCAGGGGTAGAAATATCCAAAGGGATAGTATCAGATAAATCCTGCGAACCTGCAAGAGCAGGTGTGATTTCAGTAGCAGATTCAGCCTGGCTGGATGAAGCCTCGGTAAGTGGCAAGCTTTCGGCCGAAGGAAGAACTGTGGACTCGGTTTCAGCCGAAACATAGACACTCGCGGTTGGCTTAACCGCGGTTTCGGCTGAAACCGCGGACCACGAGTGTCGGCCCTTTTCCTTGCGTTTTTTTAGAAATTTGCGTAGTCGGAGTATCCGACGGCATAATGTAAGCGAAATCGGAGCCGAAAAACTCTTCAGCAAATTCAGACCGACGTCTAAGTGTCCGTCGGTTGAAAGAAGCACAGGCTAGACAAGCTGCTACGTCGTGGTCTGGGCCTAAGCAAGGTAAGCAGTAAGAGTGGAAATCTTTATGAGGTATTTGTTTCCCACAAGTTAAACAGTTATTCACTTTTTCTGACATCGGCTGAGGCAAGAAAGAGTCCCCAACGGGGTACTTAGCTTTTTAGAAGTCTTCGGTACTTGTAGTAGTAATCTCTGGTTCTGACCGACCGGCGCTTGCGAACCGCTTCTGCTTCGGGCGCCACGCGGCAAGAAAGACTGAGGAGAATGGCGTTGGCTGATGCCTTTATACCCGAAGAACTGCCGCTATGACGTCGGGTGAAGTGCGACACCAGCCGAGGCCAGACCCAGACTTTGGAATCCGGCCGACCGAAGGGCTGCCTGACGACAGGACAACCCATTTGTAAGGACTGCAGATGCATCCTTGAAGGACATCAGGAATGTGCTTACTAATGAATGATGGCCCCAGATCCAATATTATAAACGGTTTGTTGATGACCTCTTCCTGTTATGGAGTGGTGATGATGTAACGTTAAAAGAATTCACTACAGAAATTAATAGCAGCACTGACTTTTTAAAATTTGAGATGAAATACTCTAGACAGGAAATAGAATTTCTTGATGTAATGATTAGTATGGACGATGTGAATGGGATAACCACCAAGTTGTTTAGGAAGAAATGCCATAGAAATACTTTACTCCATAGAAGCAGTATGCATCCAGGACATATCTTTAAGAATGTAGTAAATGGGCAAACCCTTAGGACTTCAAGGCTAACAGCCAGGGATGATGAATTTAAGGAAGAACTAACTAGTCTGAAACTCAGATTTAATGAAAGGGGTTACACTGATAGTATGACCACAGGAATCCTGGATGCATCTATTTCATGGAGAGATAGTATAGGTAAGCCGTATGTTTTAATTTGCCCAATAATGATAGAACAGGTTATGTTCAACATAAACATGAATCTGTTAGATTCTCTACTTATTTTACCAGCAATGTGAATATAATAACCAACCAGTGTGATAAAAAGAACTGGAATATATTAACACAGAATCCAGAAATCAAACAAGTTGTAGGGGGAAAAATCCAAGTTTTATATTTAAGAACATGAAATCTTTGAAGAGGATGTAATGCTATCCACACCATAACAAGGGACAAGATATGGCAGGAGTAAAAGGGATGGTGCCTTGTGGTGGATGCAATCTATGTATATACATAAATCATGAGAATGTATTTACACATCCAGACACTAAGCGAATATATGATTTTAGTGTAGCAGCCAATTGTAACACAGACCATGTGGTCTACTTGGCTGTCTAAAATGATCTGCATTTTATGTGAGCAAGACTGACAGACAGCTAAGATTTAGAATTAGGGAACACTTATTAAATATTAGGAATGGTGTTGTCACTAATGCGTTAGCCAAACGTGTCCACTGAAGGCAATGACCATAATTTTATGCTCTCAGTTATTGAGAGAATTATTCCTAACGAGAGAGGTGGTGATAATAAGGAACCATACAGAGACCTCTGAAACTAGGTGGATTATCAGATTAAGAGCTAATAAAGGAAAGGGCCTTAATGATAGAATACCCTTGAAACCAGTTCTGAAGAATAGGAGGTTGTTCAAATGAAATTAAATTATTTCAATGAAAGACAGAGAAACATATTAAATATATATTTTAATTGTGTTTAACGTATTTCATGTTACAATGTTTATTACGTATTTATACTTGAAATGTTTTTTCAGTATGACTTTGTACATACTGCAGAATGACTGGTTTTACTTTAAGTACTAATTACTTCAAGCATTAATTGGTTTGATTTGATTGGTTTGAATACTGTTTAAATATAGTTGGGTAGGAAGTGTTTGCTTGAAGGTCTGAAGAAGTGATATATGTATCATGAAAGCGCTTACCTGAATGAATAAATTTACCTTGGATTTTACCTACGTTTCATTCATTCTTGGACTGTGTTTAAACTAGGAAATTCTGTGCCCCGGTTATTTCACCATTTCATTGTGGATTTGTATGGTATGAGTTATACCCTGGTAGTGCAGGCGTGCTCTCTGGAGCCTTGAACCAGGTGTCAGTCACTGCACAAATATCGCTGTTCTCCATTTTAAGGAGTGACTCGATTGAGTGCATTTTGAGATTTAGACTTCTAGCATTGAGTAGCATTACCCTCACTTTTTGCTTGCCTGCATCTGTTATGGTGGTGAATTTGTCATTTAAACCTTGCCTAAAAAAGGCACTATAGGGGCAGCAAGAGCCTTAGCCAGTATCTAGAATTCCAGGGGCAACAGATGCAGGCCATATGTGGCAAAGCATCGTGGTCTGTCGACCATGTCATCCCAAGCAGACAGATACTGGATCCCCTTAGAATGACACCAGAAGCTTAGCCAATTGTTGAAGTCAATCATTTTGTCCTTGTACTGCGGTATCATTCTGGGCGATGGCAGAATGCTACTCAGGGCTAGGATCATACCTGCCTGGACTAAAAGATCAGAAAGTGCTTTCATGTCTCTCTTCATATAGTCCAGGGAGGTACGACTCGGGTCATTCACACCAACATGGACAATGACGAGTCATATTTGAACTTGTTGTAGAGTGACCTGAGTACGTGGGTTATGTGGCGGATCCTGGCACCCAACAGGCAGCTGACAGTAACCTTCTCCTTGTTTAGCCTGGTGAGTGGGATATCAGTGTGCCTGACTATAGAGTCACCTATGACTAGTGTGTTGGGAACGTTGTTTTGCTTTATTGGCTGTGGTTGAGTGGCACACTGAGTCTGTGGGCTATGTGTCATTTGGGTTTTGTTGGGGGATGGAGGTTGCTTGCGTTTCTGCTTTGGAGGTCTCTGTTGCTTAGGCAGATTATTAATGAGAGCCTCCGCAAATGTTTTTGTGTTGTTGTGTGTTTTGGTGGTGTAGATTTAGTGAGACTATGTGATGAGTGTGGTGTGGTGCAAATGTTTACCTTCTCCTCATGACTGTCAAGTTCAGTCTTGGTTGGAGAGAGCTTTACCTCCAGTTTGGCTAGATAAGTACATCTCTCAAAGGTTGTAGTGTTGGGTGGTAGGAGGAGAGGGTTGTCTGTGTACATGAGGCAATTTCTACATTGCCTCAATATGCCCTGATTCATCAGATAGACAGGAGAGAACACTGGGAGCTGACCCTTGGACATGCCTGAATGTTTGTGTCTTTTGGCTTTTCCCGGTTAGGGGTCGCCACAGCGGAATTCCGGTCTGATAATAATCGGTAGTGGATTTTTACGTACCAGGTTACCAGCCCTGAACCACAACGTTCAACGAAGTCACGCCCCATTCACGTATGCCTCCACACAGAAGACGCTCTAGCTGAGAGTTGAACGGGACAACGTCTTGCTACGAGGCGACAACGCTACCGCAGCACCACCATGCCTGAATAAAAAAATATTTTCCTCTGGACAAGTAAGGAAAGTTCATACAAGAGCTGTTTTTCTCTAAGCAAGTGGGAAAAGCAAGTACAAAAACTGCTTTCCTCTAGGTAATGAGGAAGGTCGAGTGCTATAGTAATTAGTAGCTTATTTAGTGCTTACAAGTTCTGAACAAGTGCTGAGCACGAATAAGCAAATTTAAGTGCTAAAACTAAGAATCTGTATCTGCACTAGGCGAGTTACAGGTCAGAAACAAGTGCAAATGCAGGCTTTCAAATCAAAAAGTTGAGAGAGATGGCAGAGATTGCCCAAACGGCCAATAAGAAGAAGTTATGTACCTACCATAACGTTCCATGTTAGTTGTCTTCTTCTCGCCTTCTTTCTTGCTGGTTGGGTTCGGAGCTAATCCTCGGCTCCGACTCGGCCATCTTCAAAAGCTCGAGAGCTGCTTACTGGCTCGAGGCCCACCTATATCCCATGATGCCTGGCGCTAGATACACAGATCTCATTTGGTAAACCTAACTACAGACATAACAATTATAATACTACTACTACTAATAATAATAATAATAATACAGTAAACCTGTAGTAGGATGCATGAATCTACTGGAGAGACTGATAGTGAGAAGTAATAGCCAGAGAAGACTCAGCCAGTGATAAAAAACAAAGAACTCTTCTCGGTCTACTAGGATAGGGGGATGGAGGGTGGGACGCAAGAAAGAAGGTGAGAAGACAACTAACATGGAACGTTATGGTAGGTACATAACTTAATGTTAAGTTGTCTATCTCGCCTTCACTCTTGCTGGTTGGGACAGCATCCCTAGCACCTCAATCCTGGGTGGCTCATCGGAACAGACTCTTCAGAACGGTGGAACCAAAATCAGCTCTGCTCCTGGAGGCCACATCCAGCTTATAATGTGAAATGAAGGTATGAGGATTGGCCCATGTAGCTGCCGCACAAATAGTTTCCATTGGCAATCTTGCCTGAAAAGCCACTGAAGTAGCTAGAGCTCTAGTGGAGTGACCTTTTGGTTTAGCAGGAAGCTCTTTATTCCTTAAGGGATATATAAATGTAATAATAGATGTCAACCACCTAAGATAAGGTTACTTTCGACACCGGTATACCTTGTTTACCCTCAGCATAGGACAGGAACAACTGGTCTGATTTTCTGATGTGCTTGGTTCTACGCAAGTAAAAGCGTAACTGTCTATGAACGTCCAACTGATGTAATTTGTATTCCGCTTTGTTGGAATAATTTGGAAAAAACACAGGCAGGTCAATGGACTGATTCAAATTATTATCAGAAGCAACCTTTGGAAGAAAGGAAGGGTTAGTCCGAAGAGAAACTCTATCATTGTGAAAAGCTAGGTAAAGAGGACGAACACAAAGAGCCTGAAGTTCAGAAACTCTTCTAGCCGACTTAAATGCAACCAGAAGAAGGGTTTTCCAAGAAAGAAATTTCAAAGAAAAAGAAGCTGCAGGTTCAAAGGGGGGCAGTATCAGGGAAGCTAAAATCAAATTCAGATCCCACGGAGGCATGGGATCTCTTACTGGGGGTCTGACTAGAGTGGTCCCTTTAAGAAAGGCTTTACAAAGCTTATGGGACATGATGCTTGTATCAAATAGGCCCGTATGAAAGTTTGAAATTGTAGCTAGCTGAACTCTAATCGTGGCAGAAGAGGATCCAGCTCGAAAACGTTCCGCTAGAAATTCTAAAATATGGTGCACAGGGGCTGAAAAGGGATCTATAATTCCTGGTCTCTGCCCATAAGGAAAAATGTTTCCACTTACTAGCATAAGTTTTTCTAGTGGTAGACTTATGCGAGGATAAGATGATTTCACGCACCGAGTGGGAGATGTTCGGAAGCCTGGCTAAGGTCGGAAGTGGAGCAACCAAGCAGTGAGCTGGAGTGATTGAAGAGATTGGTGCAGCCCGCCCGATTGATGGATCAGGAGGGTCTGGAAGTGGGTTCAGGGTTGCTCCAGAAGGTGATGATGCAAGAACGGGAACCAAATTTGTCGAGGCCAGTAAGGGGCAATGAGGATCTTGCATCCCAATGTGGTAGCTTTCTGAATTAGTTTGGGAATCAGGGGAATCGGAGGGAATGCATAAAGAAGTCCCTGAGGCCAATCATGAACTAGAGCGTCTCTGGGGAAGTGTCCGGGAAGAGGGAGGAGAGGGAAGAAATTGTCACACTTGCTGTTGAATGGGGTGGCAAAAAGGTCGCAGCAAGGCTGACCCCATTTGCAGAAGATTTTGTCTGCCACAGTTTGATTGAGAGACCACTCGTGAGGCATGAGAATTGTTCTGCTCAGCCTGTCTGCTATAATGTTGGACTTCCCAGGGATGTGCACTGCTATCAGAAACCTTTGGGAAGAGATCACCCACTGCCAAAGTCTGAGCGCTTCTCGACATAAGGGGTAGGACCTGGTTCCGCCCTGCTTGTTGATGTACCATACTACTGACATATTGTCTGTTTGAATTGCAATGGTCCCGGCGGGAAGAGAGTTCTGAAGAGCTTGCAACGCTAAAAGCACAGCCCTCATCTCCAAGACGTTGATATGCAGATGGTACTCGTGAGGCTGCCAGGTGCCTTGGACTGTTCTGCCTTGAAAGTGCCCCCCCCCACCCCCACCCCTGATCAGGTAGGCATCCGTGGTCACCGTAGCTACTGGAGGAGGAAGAATAAATGGTCTGCCCTGGTGTAATGATGGGGAAACCATCCACCAAGCAAGTTGGTTTTTGCATGACTGTGTGATCATTATCATGTGAGACTGGGAGTTGCTGGAAGGACCATTGTGTGAACAGCATCCACTGAAGAATCCTCATGTGAAAACATGCAAGGGGGACTAGTATGACAGCCGCTGCCATGAGACCCAATGTTCTTAGGACGAATCTGGCCTGAATTTTTTTGCATCCTAATAAGACCTGCACATGTCATCGAGTGTCTAACACTCTGTCTACTGGAAGTCTCGCTGACATGTTCTTTGTATTTAAGTTTGCGCCTCTAAAGGTGATAGATTGACAAGGCGACAATGCAGACTTTTCAAAATTTATTGTGATGCCTAGTTTGGATGGTGTAGTCTGGCTTGCAGCAGGTGATGCCTGGTGGTTGCAGTAAGGAGCCAGTCTAAATATGGAACACCTGGAATCCTTGCCATCTCAGGTGAGCGGTAACTACTGCCAAACATTTGAACACCCTGGGGGCTGTGGTGAGACCAAAGGGCAGAGCTCTGAACTGATGATGACTGGCTCCCAGCCGGAAGCGGAGGAATCTTCTGGAGCGTCTGTCCATTTTGATATGGTAGTACGTGTCCTGAAGATCTATGGAGCACATCCAATTGTCCTGACCCAGAAAGGGTAAAATGGACTGTAGCGTGACCATTCGGAACTTCATTCTTTTAACAGACCTGTTTAGTCTGCTGAGATCCAGAATGAGTCTCCAGTCCCCTGCCTTTTTTGGTACCAAAAAGAACCTTGAGTAAATTCTGGATCCTTGCTGGTCTGCTGGGACTGACTGGATGGCTCTTTTTCTTAGCAGTTTTGAAATTTCTTGAAATGCTTGATCCCTTAGATTGGGTGGAACATCTGGAAGGGATTTGTTGGCAATGTAGGGAGTGCAAAGGAAGGGGATTTTGTAGCCTTCGGCTATGATAGACAGTACCCATTTCTCGTGTTATACTTTGCCAGGCTTTTGGGTATAGCGATAATCTTCCCCAGACTGCCTCCGAAGGTGGACAGCCGGGCAGCACCTCAGGGATGCTGGAAGGGCTTGTCAGCGAAAGATTCTCTGTGGCCCTGATTTTGCGGCCCCCCTCTGCCCCGAGGGTGGCGTCTATTGTTGTTCCCTCCTCTGCCCCTGGAAGGGAACTCTCCATGCGACAGGCACGGCTCCCTGGGGTTTCCGGAACCACATCTTCCCACTCTTCTGACCCTTGGGATACGGTCCTGAAGGAGTGGAAAAATGGACTCTGAAAACAGAGAGAGTCTTGCCTTCTTGCTCACACCTGGTAAGGGTATCCTTCACCTGTGGTCCAAAAAGGGCAGAACCATCAAAGGGGGTGTTGGTGAAAGACGTTCTGAAGGGTTCCGCAAAGTTACATAACCGCTTCCAAGCATGCCTCCTCAAGGCCACGCCTGTGCCTGCAGCTCTGCTCGTACCATCGGCTGCATAAGAGATGAGCCGCATGGAGGAGTTTACTACCGAATTAAGAGTCGCCAGCTGGGAGGCAACCTTAGCCTGGGCCCCCGCAGCTGATGGATCTTGAAGGATATCTCCTAGGCCTTTGAGGAGATCCCTTTGAAGGTGGGTAAAGTGGCACAAGTAGTTCAGCGATCTCATAGAGAAGGTCGCTGAGGAAAACATCCGCTTCCCATATCTGTCCATCATCCTAGATTCCTTATTAGGGGGATGGACAGACTAAGAAGTTTCAGCCAACTCCTTTTTTGTGGCCGCTGCTACTACCATGGCATCAACGGGAACACCCTTGGTCAGAAATTGCTTGTCTTGTGGGGCAGTAATAAATTCTGTGGGCCTGCGGGGGAGTTGGTTCCATTGTGTCCGGAGCTGACCATGCCTTTCAAGCCACCACAGACATCAGTGGATCGAAAGGCGGAGATACCCAGGAGGTGGAGGGTCGGGAACCAAATGCGTCCAGGAATACAGACTCATCCTTGGAAGGGTTAAGAGTAGTCCAGTTCCCCCTCTGCCTAAGAATCTCAAGGATGTCTGAGAAGGAGACGTCCTCCCTTCAGACTCCTCCAAGTCGGTATATGAAGTGACAGAGTCAGGTGAGTCAACATGCTTCCTCTTGCATTTCCTCTTTCAAGGGGGCTCCTCTGAATGAACGGGGGAGGCCTCAGAAGAGGAAGATACACCCAATGGGGTGCCCTGTAGCGCGTGTACCCCAAGCTTGGGGTTTGGAGGAGGGGCAGAGGCAGGAGCAGGCACCATGGGGGGAGGAGCCGATGAGGCTGACCATGAGGCTGACTCAGATGCCAGCACACTCCTCATGACCTCGAAGGCACCGAAAAGACCGGAATCCTTCCCGGCACCGAGAGAAACGGTACCGAAGCCGATGTAGGAGCCAAACTCACCTGCGCTGAAGCTCCGAGAGGGAGAACGGGGTCAGATAAGGGTCCAATGCCACTCGCCCCATCGGAGCCGATGAGGGAGTCCCGGCGCCCAGATCCCTCCAAGGACGGCACCATGGAAGAGATTGGAGCCGACGATGGAACCGAAAGGGTAGGTATCAGTGCCGACAGTCTCACAATCCCAGCCTCAACATGCTCCGGCTCCAAGCTTAAGGGATGAGTCGAAGGAGGAACTACTGCAGAGACAGGTAGAGCCGAACCCTGATGAGGGGGGCTGGATAACATTTTAGCCAAGGCCTGCGATTTTAAAAACTTGCTCACCACTCTCTCCAAATCATGGTCAGATAGTCTAGATGACTGAGACGAGTGGGATCGGTGACTTCGCTCCAATTGCAACAAGGGCGATCCCGGAGCAGAGTGTATCGACTCTAAGGATGGTGATCTGGAGCGTTTTCGACTCCCTGACAGTTCCAACAGAAGAGTCGGGGCTGACTGGGAGATAGGTACTTCGGCTCCAGTCGGAGCCGAATTTGGCTTGGAGATACGTACTTCGGTTCCAGCCGGAACCGAAGTTGAAGTAGACGCCACCCCCGATGACGGCTCCAAACTGGGAGCCAGCGGCTTCGATGGCTTGGAAGGTTTCACTGACTGAGCCTTGGCCGGTGATCCTTCAGGTTTAAGCAAACCCCTAAGGATAAGCTTATTTCTACGCTCCTGCAGGACTCTTGGACTAAAGGCATGACACACTGAACAAGAGTCCTGCAGGTGTAGGGCGCCAAAGCAATAGACACAAGTGTGACCATCTGTCAGTGACATTTTCTGACAGCATGAGTCACACTTCTTGAATCCACTCACTTTTGTGTCTTTAGACATTCTTGCAAAGGAAAAATCAAAATACAAAGAAAGAGTACAAAGGGAAGTAGGTAACTAGAAAAAAACACACACAGTCCACACAAGTTACCACACCCTAACAGCACACACACACTCTATAATAGAAGAAAGGCTAAACGGCCCTACTAACTACCACAATTTCTAATGAAAAAATGTTACTACCTTAAAAAAGGAAACAAGGATAAGCCTCTAACTAAAAACGGCTTATCTTAAAAAGGAAACCGGGAGTGGGGGAGGGAGGAGAAAACTCTCTAAGAATAAAACAAGTTTTCAAGGGGGGGGATTAAACACCAACAAATACTACAACTATGTTTGAACACTAAGTATTCTAACTAATAATATACAAAAAGTTCTATATATATATCAAAGTGAAAAAATACGACCTGAGCCATTAAACGCAACCTCGTAGCAGAAGCGGCAAACGAGATCTGGGTATCTAGTGCCAGTCATCATGGGATATAGGGTGGCCTCAGCCAGTAAGCAGCTGTTGAAGATGGCCGAGTCGGAGCCGAGGATCGGCTCCAAACCCAACCAGCAAGAATGAAGGCGAGATAGACAACTCAACGTCTATAATTCTGGGCCAGAACCACTCCTTATGAGGTAGAAAGGTTACCTAGTGCTTTTTGGTAAATACCCTGGGGGCTGTGATGAGTCCAAAGGGTAGCACTCTGTCTACTAGATTGCTTGTCTATTTGTATGTGAACGTATGCATCCTGGAGATCCTACAGAGCACATCCAATCAGCCTTGCACAGAAGAGCAAAATGAACTAAACCATGACCCTTCAGTACTTCACCTTTTGTATATATGGACCCAGGTTGCTTAGAACTAAAATGGACCTTAGGACCCTGTTTTCCCTTGGCATAAAAAGAAGTTAAAGTTACAAATCCTATCTGGTTGGGTGATACCCTCTTGGATGACTAATTTTTGAAGCAGCTTTAGCTTTTGTATTCCTTGAGCAGCATTTGCCATCTGACTAAACAGAATGTCTGGATGTTTCTTCTTTCAGGCAGGTGGGGAAAGGGAGAAAGGGATGTAGTACTTCTAGATATGATGTTCATCACAAAGAATTTCCTGGGTGCTATCTGCCCAGGCATCTAGGTGCAAAGAGAAATGATACCAGACTGCTCCCAGAGGTGGACAGTTGGACAATGCTTCAGGAGCACTGACGGGTCCCATCAATGAAGTAGTCTCTGAAGCCCTGATTCTGTTATCCTTGGCTGCCTCTAGGGCTACATCTTCTGTTGAAATTTCTTCCTATGCGTCTGGAGGAAGTTTCTCCATGCAAATCCTGGAAAGGTCACAGAGTTTCAGAACCATCTTCTTACCACCTCTATATTTCTAGAAAAGGAATATTGAGGGGCATAAAACTTAATCCCTATGGCAGAAAAAGTGATCCTCTTTTGTTCACTGCAGATTAGAGTATTTCTAACCAATGGCCTGAACAAGGAACAGCCATCAAGGGGAACACTGATAAAGGATGTCTAGAAGTGCTCTGCATAGTCTCAGTCACATCCATGCATGTCTCCTAATGGCTATGCCTGAACCAGCTACTCGAGAGGCACTTTCCACTGTATGGGAGATCAGCCTCATCGGGACATTAGAAATGGGCAGCCGAGTGACCAGTTGCGAGGAAGCCTTTTTGAAAAACTCCACAGACATGAAGTCTGGCAGAGTACTGAAAAGTTCCTCATCACAGCTCTCTGTAGTCTGGTGGTCTGCAAGCAATAAATTACCTCAGCATGAAAGTAGTTGAGGTGAACACTCCCTTTCCAAATCTGTCCAATGCTCTGGACTCCCTGTTCGGTGGATAGACAGAGGATCTTTGCTCACCTGGCTCCTACTTAGAGGCTTCCACCACCACTGTAGCATCAACCAAGACTCCCATACTCCACTGGGGTCTAACAGAAGGAGACATCGTTGGTTGGAAGTGTGGAGAATTCTCTCTTCCATGAGAGACTCCATAGGAGAAGTCTGAGTGTCTCCTCTTATACTCTCTCTTCTGAGGTGTTTCTTCCACAGGGTGTTCGGGACAGGTATCAGAAGATCGGGGAAATTCCTCTCAGAAAATTGTCGGAAGACTGTCCAGTACTGGCTGTCCTCGTGGAACAAGTGAATAGGATACAAGATAGGAGAGGATGGCTCACTAAGCATTGAGAAGGTCCTTGATACCAAAGTGAAAAGTGACAGACCAGAGGAACCCCCCCCCCCCCCCCACTCAGAGCCAAAGGCTCTGAAGAAGGAAGGTAGGGGCTGCCTCCGGATGCGAGTTCCAGTGGGGAAAACAGATTCCATGGCCAAGGCTCCGGTGGGAGAGGGATGGATCTGACATAGTTGGGCCAAACCAAACCCTTCAGACCAGGAGTCCCAGACCAATGTTAATCAGAGGGAATTAGAACAGAATCAGTCAGAGATATTGGAGTCGAAAAGGATACCTTTCTTGGATCCAGTGCCAAACCTCTCAGGGATGTGGTATCCTGGGACAGACAAATTAGACTTAGTGGGCACACTCACAGACCCATGAGAGTGCAGAGCTGGCTAGACCCCCATCTGGACTTGAGCCCAGAGAAGTTTCCATATCACCCTATTCACAACCATTTGAAGGAATTCAGTGAGAAGGGAAGGAGAGAGAGATCTTGCAGCACACCCTGTAGCACGATTTCTGACTACTGGATCCATAGTCCTAGAGTCACAGGAAGACGCAGAAGGTAAGGGACAGCTAAAAATAGGAGCCAAAGCTGTCAGCTCCAAGGAGGACTTGGGATCCAAAGAAGGCTCTAAAGGCTACAGATCCGAGGGGGTTGGATCCGAAATCTTTGAGTAAGACTTATGTCCTCTGCATCCAAAGGCTTAGGATCTGATGAAGAGGTAAGAGCTAAACCTTTAGAATCTGAGGGGGACTTAAGATCTGAAGGAGGCCCTAGAGGCTTCGGATCCAAGCTGATTGGTTGGGTCCAAAATCTCTCTGGTTTTCTCTACAGTAAGACTTCAGTCTGTCAGAATTGAAGGCTTAGGATCCGATGAAGAAGTAACAGGTAAGGGGAAGATCGCCATAGGTGCCCAACCTGCCGGATATGAGGAGAACTGGGGTTCCAGATTAGGTCCTAGGAACTTCACATCCGAGGTGGCTGTGGCAGCAAGGAAGACCTCGGAAACTTCATAACAAAGTTTCATTAAAATCTGAGGAAAATGATGAGTAATTTTGACTGGGTTGAGTCCCAGAAGAAACTGGTAACAAGCCTTTTAGAATTAGGTTGATGCACCTGTTTGACCAATGAGATGGTCAGGTCACCGGCAATAAAAGCAGTAAAGTTATGTCCACAAAAAAGAACTTCTTGAAACCAGCAATCCTAAGTACAAAGGAAAGGATGAGGTAAACAAGACACCATGCTTATATTAGGCTACCCAGAGATCAGAATCAATCCATGTAACTTGCATCTCTGAGGTGTAAACTTTACCCATTACACTAACCTACGAAGCAAATATTATTATACAAGAGACAAGGAAGAGGAGAGAAACATTCGGACTGGGAGAAACAAGAAGGTGCATTCCCTAACACCAGCGATGGCTACAGAGTGAGACAGGAACAACTACAACATCTAAAAGTACAGAGAAGGAGGTTTTAGGGAGAATAAGCTGTAAATTTATATAAACTTATTTACAAGCTCGAGAAGGAATCTATTGTCTTACCATGATGGTGGCATCAAGATCTGAAGTGTTTTAGGTCAGAATAGGGCATTGTGGGTAGAAGGAGCAGCTCAAGGATCTGAAGTCTTTTTTTATGCTGCAGAGTCAGATCCGAGGATCTGATCAGAACCCCATTCAGGAGGAAGAATGAAAAGGACAACATCAGATCAGTACTTCAAAGTGGAGACACCAATGTCTTGGAAGAAAGCTGTGGTGGCTATATTACCCAAAGAAGGTAAAGACTCATCAGACTGAGCTTTATATAGACCCATTTCAATTTTAAACCATGATTATAAAATGTTTATAGCTATACTAGACAAAAGAATGGCAAATAAGTTGCCCAAATTGACAAATATAGATCAATGCAGTTGTGTGGGGGAGGCAAACATTTGAAAACATTAATAGAACAATGATGCAGAGGGAAATGGAATGTAAGTATAATACCACTACTGTTGAGTCTTGATGCAGAGAAAGCATTTGACAGAGTAAGCCTGGATTTAAGTAGGGCAATGGAAGCATTTGCATTTCCTGATACAATAAGATTAGTTAGGAGGATGGATCAGAGGAAAAAATTAAAGTGAAATGGTTCCTTTCTGTATAGCTCTGTTTGAACAGAAGCACCAGTCAGGAGCGTCTTCTTTCCCCTTTATTTGCTTTATATTTAGAGCTATCTGCAAAGAAAATAAGGGGCTCATAAGTGCAATGATATAATTGGTATGGTCATCAAGAAAAGTTGGCTTTATTTGCAGATGATATTATTTTGTACCGGATAAAATCTCAGTAGTGTGGAACATTTTGAGACAGTTTCAAGTCTTTTCAGGATATAAAATTAATGAAGACAAAACAAAGGTTACAGCTGGGAATTATGTCCCCACACACAATCTGGTTCAGCAATACCCATATTTGTGAGGACTCAATAAGATGAAGTATTTAGGAATTTAGATTAAAAAGGCTTCTGTCATGGTAGCTAAGAATATGTGGAAAGAAACTAAACAAAAGATAATATAAAAACTGAGAAAAGTACAGTTTTGTACCTACCATAAATGTAGATGTCCGATAGACATGCAACTGCAGTCATAACATGTGGGTTGCCCTGCCTCAGGCAGCCCTCGGTCGGCCGGATTCCAAAGTCTGGGTCTGACGTCGGCTGATGTCGCATTTCTCTCCGACGTCAGAGCGGCTGGAGTACATAAGCATCAGCCGACGCCATTTTCTTCAGTGTTTCTTGCCCCAGATGCCAGGTGCCCTCCAAGGAAGGCTGTAATCAAATTGGAAGACAAAAACAGGATTCCAAACAAATACATGAGCAATAAAACAAATACACCATAACAGATATCCCCAGCTAAGAGTAAGGGGGATAGGAGTGGACCCTAGGCATAGAGGGGTATGGAGGGAGGGAAAACCCGACTGCAGTTGCATGTCTATCGGACATCCACATTTATGGTAGGTACAAAACTGTACTATGTCCTTCAAGAATGCAACTGCAGTCATAACATGTGGGTAGAATACCATAGCTTAGCTGGGGGAGGAGGTATGCTCTAGGAAAGAGATGGTGCGGCAATCAAACCCTGCAGGACTGCCGAAGCAAAGCCTGCTCTGGATCTGGAATATAGAGGGAGATTGTAGTGTTTGGAGAATGTATGCACGGAGCTCCATGTAGCAGCTTCTAGAATGTCCTTTGTAGGCACCCCTCTTAAAAATGCTGTAGAGGTGGCTGTAGCTCTGGTGGAATGTGGTCTGACATAGGCTGGAACAGTCTTCCCATGAAAGGAATAACAGAATCTGATGCAATGCCCAATCCATTTAGAAACAGTCTGTTTTGAAATTGCTTTTCCTTGGACTGCAGGGGCGTAAGCTACAAAAAGCTGTTCAGACTTCCTACTGGCCTTGGTTCTGTCCAGGTAGTATCGAAGTTGTCTATGAATGTCCAAGGTATGCAAAAGTCTTTCCCCCTTATTCTCAGGATTGGGGAAGAAAGCAGGCAGATGAATGGCTTGATTTAGAGAAACCCTAGATACCACCTTTGGCATAAAAGTAGGGTTGGTCCTTAATGAAACCCTGTCTCTGTGGAAAATAATAAAGGGTGGTATTGCCATTAGGGCCTGTAGCTCCGAAACCCTTCTTGCTGAGGTAATTGCCAACAGGAGAGCTGTTTTCCATGAGAGAAATTGCAAGTCAATTGAAGCTGCTGGCTCAAAAGGAGGTAGAGTCAGTTTTTCTAAGACAAAATTGAGGTCCCAGGCAGGCACTGGGGCCTTTCTTGGTGGCTTAATGTTCTTTATTCCCCTGAGGAATTGTCTTAGTAAGGGGTGAGAGAAAACAGGAGGATCAGTGTTGTATCTAGCTGAAATAGCAGATGCATGTATCTTTATTGAAGAATATGAGAGGCCGCTCTGTAACATATCTGCCAAATATTCCAAGATGAGTGGGATGTTCAGTAATGATGCATCATGTCCCTTGCTGGCATTCCAATTGCTGAATCTTTTCCACTTTGCTAAGTAAACCTTTCTGGTGGATGGTCTTCGAGCCTCTGTTAGTATCCGCTGAACTTCCTTGGAGAGAGATAAGCTGAAGTTATTTATGGGATCTCCCAGGCTGTTAGCTGCAGTGTCTGAAGGTTTGGATGCAGTGTTTCGAAATTGTGTTGAGTCAAAAGTAGAGGCCACTGAGGGAGGGCCCACCTCCTGTGTGACATATGCTCCGTAGTAGTGGGTACCAGTGTTGTCTTGGCCAATCCGGAGCTATTATGATTCCCTTGGGCTTCTCTGCTTTGATCTTTAGTAATACTGAGGTCATCAGTGGCAGAGGTGGGAATGCATAGATTGCTAGGGAGTTCCAGTTGAAAGAAAGGGCATCTATTTTCCAAGCCTTTGGATGGTATGTCCTTGTGCAAAATTTTGGTAGAAGATGATTGAGGTGAGAGGCAAATAGGTCCACTTCTGGCTTGCCCCATGTCGAAGTGAGTTGTCTGAAAGCCTTCGGATGTAACCTCCACTCGTGTGGATCTGTGAAATTCCTGCTTAGGCTGTCCGCCAACACATTGTCTTTTCCTGGAACAAACTGGGATTGTAACTGGATGTTTAGACTCAGTGATTTCTCCCAAAGCTGCATTGTCAGTCTGCAAAGGGGGTAAGAGTGGGTGCCCCTTTGCTTGTTTATGTACCACATCACAGTGGTGTTGTCTGTCCGTATCATTAAATGGCCTTGCTGGAGTTGGTGTTGAAAAGCCTCGATAGCATGCATTACTGCCAGCATTTCCTTTTGGTTTATATGCAGATGTGTTTCCTTTGGAGACCATTGTCCTTGTATACACCTGCCTTCCATGTGCCCCATCCAAGGTCTGAGGCGGCTGTAGTCATGGTCTGTGTTATCTGTGGTTTTTTGAATGACATACCTGTGTTTGCCTGGCTCACCGAGGCCCACCATAGGAATTCCTTTTGTAGGCATGGAATGAGTGGTATGATTGTCTCCAAGTTGTTGCTGTGTTGAGACCAAATGCTTTTTAGGTACCATTGAAGCTTTCTCATGTGTAGTTTTGCTAATGGAACTAGTAGAATGCAGGATGCCATGTAACCCAGGGCCTGTAGGAATCTCCTTGCAGTCATCTGGGTGAGTTTTGCTAAACCTTTGAAGTATTGAGTTAACTTCTCTTGCTTGTCTTCTGTCAGGTAAGCCATCTGAGAGGCTGTGTCTAGTTTGGCTCCTAAGAAGATTATTTGCTGGGATGCTGCAGTCTTGACTTTTGGAAGTTGACTGTGTATCCCAGAGCTTGAAGTAATCGTATGACATAATCCAGGTTTTTTGTCAACATCAATTTGTCGTCCGCTTGAATGAGGCAGTCGTCCAGGTACTGGTAAATTTGTATACCCTGGAGCCTGCAATGAGCAATTACTGAAGCCAGGCATTTTGTAAATACTCTGGGCAGTAGATAAGCCAAATGGCAATGCTGAGAATTGATAATGCTCTGGCCCTGCAAGAAATCTGAGGTATCTTCTGCAGCTGTGTCTGATAGGGACATGCAGGTATGCCTCCTTGAGGTCCAGAGTAATCAGCCACGACTCCTTGCCCAGCATGAGAAGGAGTTGCTGTAGAGTCAGCATTTTGAACTTTGGTACTATGAGAAAGGTGTTTAATGCGGACAAGTCCAGTATTGGTCTCCATTGAGATTCTTTTCTTGGAACAAGGAACAGTCTTGAGTAAAACCCCTGTTCTTGTTCTTGTTGTGGACCTCTTTCTATTGCTTTCATTCGAGTCAGCAGAGTGATTTGCTTGATAGCCTCTGCCCTTTGATGATGTGGTAGATTTGGCATGCCTTGTTTTCTTGGTAAGGTATGAAAATGAAACCTGTACCCTCGGTCTATAATGTCCAAAATCCATTTGTCCTTTGTCAGTCTGTGCCAGTTTTCTGCAAACAGAGATAATTTCCCGCCCAAGGGAGCTTCTAGTTGTTCCCTGGTAGGCGGTAGTAGAGGAAAGTCATTGAGTTTGTGGTTGTTGGGCAGGTGAAACCCCTCGCCACTTCTTTGGTTTCCTGGCTGCCATTGTCGCCCCTGTAAGGGCCTCTGTATTGGCCTCTTCCTCGCCACGCCTGTTCTTACCCCTTTGAAACTTTTCTGGATTAGGAAAGGACCAGTTTTTTGAAGGCCAATTCCTACTGAATCTGGGGGGGTTGAACCTGAAGGAAATCTTTCACAGTCTGAACTGATTTTGCTTTTTCTTCGATGGTCTTTAACACATCCTTAGCATTTGCACCAAAAAGCTTGTTCTTTTCCAAAGGTGCATCCAGAAGTTTTGCTTTTACATGATCTGGTAGAGGTTGATCTTTTAACCAAGCATGTCTACGCATCACTGCCCCTGTCATAGCTGCCCTACATGAAGCTTCCAGTGCATCATATCCACACTGCAGGAAGTGATTAATTACTTGCTGAGTGTTATGAACAGCTTCCTGCAAAGTCTTCCTGTCTAAAGGATCAGGAGAAGCTAATGTTTTTTGTAAATCTTCTAAGAGATAATCCTGATATTGGAACATATGAAAAAGGCAATTTAAAGCTCTCATAGATAAAGTAGTGGATGTGTAAACCTTTTTACCCCATCTCTCTAATGACCTTGCTTCCCTGTTGGAGGGCAAAGGATTTTTTGAGGTGGAGGCTGAAACTCCTTTAGGCCCCTGTGAAATAGTTTCCAAATCAGCAGTATGGGCCCTGAATAAATGGGAATGAGTTTCTGGGACCCTGTAATACCTGTCTGGCTTGGCTGGAGCAGGAGGGAGAGAATCAGGGGTAGCACTAGAATCAGAATACAAATCATCCAGAACATCAAGTACAGGAGGAATAGCTAAGGGCCTGTGCTGAGGCTTCTTAAGGAAAGTCCTAAGGCGTTTCCTAGAATCAGAATATTCCTGACCCTGCCACTTGAAATGTTCCCTCATGGTGTGCAGAACTTCCCCAAAAGAAATATCCTCAGGAGGGGAGGCCGAAGGTATGGAATCTTCTGCATCCGAGTCCTCATAGGTCTGGAAGAGCTCTTCCTGGCTATCAGAGTGGACAGAGCCCTCAGTCTCTTCATCTGAAGGAGAAGGGTCAGAGGGTTCAACCCGGGGCCTTTTAATCAGGAGGAGGCTGGGATGCTCTCTCAGGATGGGCCTGTGAACCTCTGATCATGGAAATTAAATCAGCAGCCATGGACATAATTTGTGTCTCCGGAGTAGGCTGAGGTAAGGATTTGGAAGCAATATGCTTTGTTTTGCTGGCTGCCTTAGCCCTAGTGTAGGCCTTAATAGACATGGCCATAGGAGGCCTGGCAGCTCCACGTGCAGGAGTGACCTTGTCTACAGCAATGGTCTCGGGCATTTCCTCGGTTTCGGTATCCGGAGGAAAGTCTATAACTGGCGGAGTAATGTCTGGAATCGGAGTCGTCGGTAATGCGGTGTCTTCGGTTCGGAGCGGTGGAGAGACCGTCTCAGAGGGAACCGGAGCACTCGCGCTAGGTTTTGGCATGGAGTCGGTGGTAGACGCGGGCCGAGGATGTCGGTCCCGGTCTTTTCGCTTTTTGGGAGTTTGCGATGTCGGAAGATCCGACGGCATGGAGTAAGCAAATTTATTGCCGAAAAAATCTTCAGCGAACTCCGTCCGGCACCTGAGAGTGCGCTTGTTGAAGCGAGCACAGGCTACACAGGCCGAGACGTCGTGGTCTGGGCCCAGGCAAGGGAGGCAGTAAGAGTGGAAATCCTTATGAGGTATTTGTTTACCACAAAAAAGACAATTGTTAACTTTTTCAGTAATTTCTGACATCGGCTGAGGCAAGAAAAGGTCCCCAACGGGGTACTTAGCTTTTTTGATGACTTCGGTATCGTAGAATACAGGAGCTGACCGACCGGCACTTGCGAACTGCTTCTGCTTCGGGCACCGCGCGGCAAGAAAGACTGAAGAAAATGGCGTCGGCTGATGCTTATGTACTCCAGCCGCTCTGACGTCGGAGAGAAATGCCCAGACTTTGGAATCTGGCCGACCGAGGGCTGCCTGAGGCAGGGCAACCCACATGTTATGACTGCAGTTGCATTCTTGAAGGACATCTGGAAGCTCTTGTTTAAAACTACAGATATTAAGGTACAAGCACTGAGAATGTCTTAGCCACTTTGGTTTTATATATGGGGTCAGGCATATTTGTACCAACCAGAGGAGAGGATGTGGACAATAATAAACTGTTGAATAAATTTATCTAGGAGAGGAAAATGAGTTAAGAGGGTAAGTTGATACTTATGATAGAAGGAAATAGCTTAGGATTACCTGCTTTGAAGAGATATTTCAGAGCTATAAATGTAAGGCTCAAATATGCAACACAAATATATTAGTATTCAAATTGGAAAGGGATGATGATAAAGCTGGGGGGGGGGGGTCAAGAAATAAGTAGACAATAAGATTTTGACTGCAGATCCTTAAGGAGAACAACATCAACCACACAGAATATTATATTGTATTCACAAAGCAACAGAAATTATTCTAAGAACTAAGCAAACCTGAGAAAGGAGATTTTGGCAATAGGGATGGTTGCAAGTAAGAGTACAGAAAATAGGCAAGAGGAAGCTAGAATTCACAGGAGAAATCTTGCAAAGGAACCAATGTATTAGGAGCAAATAACTGGACAGGAAAGGTAACAGAGTGGCATAATGCCAAGATGATGTTTGAACTGCAGGTTAGACACAGGAATATGGGAGTCCTAAATGAATAACCTGCTCTGGTAGACTTTTTAGGTGAATCTAGAACAGAAGCTGCAGCTAAAAAGGAATAATTAGTAGTGCATATAAAATACTGCATAATAACTATGAAAACAATCACAGGAGGTTAGAAAAGATTAGGAAGAGACTGAAAAAGCAATTTATAAAAGAACAATGGTATGGCATATGCATGGCTCCCAGCATATGCAACAAAGTCCAGAAGGTTTAGGGCAGGGATCAGCAACATTTTAGTAGTGTTGTGCTGATGTAATTTTGCAGTCACTCAGCGTGCCAACCTAAGCCAGAGTTGTCAGATTTCCAAAATGACAGGTAGGGGACAGCTAGCAAAGTGACCAAAAAAAAAAAAAAAAAGAAGTGGCTCCTCTCTGTGATTTTTGATTGGCTCGTATACTGGTATACGAGCCAATCAAAAATTGAAAAGTGGAGCCACTTCTGTTCAATGCGGAACAGTTGGTTCGCTAACTTCAAATGGGATTTTCAGAGGCAATGCAGTACTTGGGACTGGGCTGCTGAACTCGGGACAGTCCCACTCAAATAGGGGCATCTGGCAATCCTGACCTAACCCCACATCAGGCAATCCCTGACCTAACCTCACCATATTTTTATATACAACCACTGAAACACATTAACTTGATCTTGTATTAACATGTTTCCGATACATTAAATTACTAGTTACGATCACTCTTTCTCTGTCTCTCCGATCTCTCTCACAGTCACTTCTGCTTTCATACATTCATTCACTCACTCTCTCTCCAATAGCTCACACACAGCCTCTTCCGCTTTCATACAAACATTCACTCACTCTCTCTCCGCTCTCTCACACAGTTTCTTCAGCTTTCATACATGCATTTACTCACTTTCACGCTCCAATTTTTCACAAACAGTCTCTTCAGCTTTCATACATGCATTCACTCATCTCTAAATTCAATTTTTTATGAGATCATACTTACTGTATTTCAATTCAGTGTGCCACCGAAAATCGTTCCATGTACCATGTTTGGTACGAGTGCCGTAGGTTGACAAAGTCTAGTTTAGGATTTTTGCTTGAAGAGTAAGATTTGAAAGGATTATTCATCAGGTAGATATCAAATGTTCTAGGTGTGATGGGGAAAAACTAACTGGGCACATACGTTTTGGGAGTGTAATTAGTAGTCAGATTTTAAAAATTCCCTTTAGAGTCCTCTGTCAGAAATACTGAGTGAGCACATGGTAGTAATTAAGGAAATAATTCTTTTAAGCTGGGTCATAGGATCTGAATTATCTACACATATGAAGGCCTTGTTAACTTTAATTCTGTTGGCTGCCAAAAATGCAATTACTAGAACATGGAAGTCAAAGTCTGAACCAACTGTATTTGAAGTACTGAATATTCCAAAAGAGATAAAAGAACTGGAAGAAGAATCTTTAGAAAAGGGAAGGAGCAAATTACATAAAAATAAATGGAAAATGTGGGAACAATACATGCAGAATAATGTTCATGAAGAGAAGGAGTGAGGTTTAAGAGAAGGCAGGAATTCACCAAATTATTTAATGGTGGACCGAGGTTAGTTATAAAGTAAGGACATGTGATGCATAATGCATACAAAAGGAAAAATGTTAATACAGTTTGTTTTCTTTTTTGTTAATTTATGTTTGCCTATGTCTTAACTGACAGTTTAATAAAGGTGTTAAAAGACAGATGTAAAAGGGCAGAAACATCCTTAACACCAATCCTATCTGATGCTCACTTTATTTATGTGCTTTTCTCTAAAAGGATTCCTGAAAGCCAAAAGATATGCCATCTGTACTACATGTGACCTTGTTGAGTTGTGACTGCTTAGTGTGATGTTAGCCACAATGTGTCTGTTTGGAACCTGTGTGATCTTCCTGACCTACAACATATCTTTTTGTTACCAGGCAGCAAATCAAATCCTTGACAGTTCTGAATGGTCACATACATGTGTTCTCTTTAAAAAGTGAATCTTAACAGTGCATGAGGGAAATGACTCCAGTCTCCATCTGCTGTTGCATTTTTTATTTAATATCCATCTTCTAAAACTACAGCTCCATCTGTTGCCACGGCTTTCTTTAAATTTCTGTCATTTGAATTAAGGCTTTACAAAACAAAACAGAAATAAACAGCAAAAACATTTTACACAAATGTTACTGCTCAATGCCCCTCATGTTGAATGCAATAAGGTGTTTTCTAAATGCAGCCATGGTTTTGTGAGAAGGAGGGAAAAAAAGGAATCAAACCACAAGGTCAAAACACAAAGGAAAATAATTTAGTTTGTAACTGCAATGCTGCTCAAATCTATTACATATGCTGCCCTGAAAACATCCTGATAATACTGTTGTGGTGCATAAAGAATCATTTTGTCTGCACTAGTCGAGCCACTATTTCACTGCTTCATACCAACTTAGTTTGTAGAATGTAATTTGTTTCGCATCCAAGTCTGTTCAACTTATTAACTACAGTTATATGCTAGGCTGTAAAACGTTGCATGTCTGACTTTAGCCAGTCTTGATTAACAGAGAGGCCAGTACTGCAGCACGAGCTAAATGCGCAGCCTGGTTTTACTGTTCTGGATTTTTTTTTTTTAAAGAAAGTTACTGGGCTGGCTTTAAGCACTGCTAACCCAAGAGGGCCAAACATTTCTCAGTGATGATTGATATTTCATTTTTTCTTAAGACTTCCAAATGACAAAGCATTTATCTGTTTCTGTGTAGTACTTCTCTGTGAAAGCATTATCAATTCCTTTTTTAATGATTTTTATCTGGAAGTAGTTCTACATACATACAAAAATAAATAAATTAAATAAATATTAACCACCAGACTACCTACTGTATCTTACCAACTACACCTTGTGAGCTGCATATGTAGAGTAGCATACTAAATATGCTGAGGTTTAGGCCTTCTTTCTGCCCCCAATACTGACTACAGAGCTGATCTTCAAGGGCTTAAATGCTGCAAGTGAATGTACTTTCTCCTTCAAAAACCCATGGCCAAAGAGTTGAACAGTTTTCTTTGGAAATATTACTGCTAACCATCTACAGCTGACTATATAGTTCCTGCTTCAGTCATCTTAAGGATGAGTTAAAAATCTGGTGAACACAATTTTTGTTTGAAGACACAAGTGCTCTTCCCGAGTATTATTTCTGAACCTATGCTTTTCTGATATTAAGGGCAGACTGACCTAGAAGAGGTTGCTCACAGCTCCCCTAGTAGCTTACTGCTTTCAAGTTGTGATATTCACTCTCCAGAGTGTGGAGCTGGTCTAACGGTAGAAAAGCAATACAATTACTCTAAAGACCAACTTATATTCTTATGGATTCTTCTTTGCATTTGCATATTAATTTTACATGACAAAGTCTGCAAGCTTCCTTCAGGGCACACTCTTTATATTATGTACAATCTTGCTGAACTGCACCTTATAGTGTGCTGTAAATAACAGTCTGTTTTTTTTTATCTTGAGTGATCTGGCTTCACTCTAGGATATTTTCATAAACAGGATATTAGAAGAAATTAAACAACATCAATAAACTCATCTCAAATCACAGTAACTGAAACAGGTTGCCAATAGTTCCAGTTATCTAAAAGGTAACTGCCAATTCAGATTATGCTGAAAAGCAATATTAGAACAGTTCTCTGCACCCCTCTAAACTAAAATGTCGCTGATTGTACAAAAAGGGGGGTTCCTATTTAATTGAAGAGTTATATCATCGAATATTTTGAATGGCTTTTTATCAAATATGCCATTCGTTGAACCGTTTTAAACTGACATCTTCTCTTTTCAGTAGGTGCCATGGAATCTTTCATATCCACCTGAGTGATCACAAACTGGAGGAGGATGGGACCTTAGCTTAACTTTCACCCAAAGGGCAACACATCAGAGTGGAGCACCCCGCTTATGTTGCATTGCAGTGCCAGCAATCCAGCTACCAGGTATGGGAATAGAAAACACACCCTTCTGCAATTAAGGCAAGTGTGCTACCTGTTGTACCGCCAACAGTGCTAAATGTGCACCACTGTTCAGTTTTAGCCAGAGTTAAATGGCTTTCTCCTAAGCAAAGGTCTCATTGTACTCCTTTGCTGTCAACTGCTTAGAACTGTACATGAACAGAGTCACTTACTTCTATCCTCAAAACTGATAAGGCAGTACTGCTCCTACAACCATACTCATGCATGTCCCCTGCTGCAACTCCCCAGTCAAACTACATACTCCAAATCACTCTTTCTCAATTCTAGACCCTAAACTCTGGGAATCCCCCCTCCAATCTTAAAGCCTTATTTTCCTAAGTTTTGTACACTAATAAAAGCCCGTGTTAAAATGCAAATGCTCCACATCTGGTAAAATAACCTAGCCACATCTCTTGACCTAGCCTACCCCACTTTAACTGAATGTTCTGCCATGTGCTATTTGACATACATATAATGAACAGCTTCCTGTTTACATCAAGTACTTTACACTGCTACTGTACCCGTTATTCATTATATGCTTATTACCCTGGAAATGAACTTATTCTATACTCATTTCTTTTAATGGTTTGTATACTCTGGGCTGATGCTCAGTGCCCATCTCCCAGTTAACAAATTCAAATAAATAAAATAAGTAAATATATGTACAGATAACAAAAAAAAACATAGGTTAAGTGTTGACAGTAGTCATTGACTTTGTTATGCAGCTATATAGGTGTATTTTGCTGCATATACCGCTTTTTATTTTTGTGATGTTATGCTATCTTATTTTATTTTAATAAGAATTGATGAACTTTCGTTATGGTGAAATGACTCCTATGTATTTTGTGAGGGTAAGAATGTATCGGGCATTTAAATTTGTGTACGTTTCTTTTAAGAAACTGGATGTTAAGTAGTAACGCCCATTTGATGTCATGTAACGAGGGTTTTTTAAATCAGGTTTTTAATTCAAACAGTGTTCTGAAGAAGTCCGGATAACATACCAGACGAAAAGCGCTTAAACTTTATTGTTCTTGTTCGTGTTGGATTTACTTGTTGAACTTTGTATTACTGCTCAGTATTAAAAGTATGTCTCAACTAACTACAGTGTGGAACTGGTTCCTGTGTTTGTTTCTTCAAAGTATATCGTTCTTTCGTTTTTGTGTTGTGTGGACTGACATTCATTATATGCTTATTGCCCTGGAAATGAACTTATTCTATACTCATTTCTTTTAATGGTTTGTATACTCTGGGCTGATGCTCAGTGCCCATCTCCCAGTTAACAAATTCAAATAAATAAAATAAGTAAATATATGTACAGATAAAAAAAAAAAAAAAAAGATTCTAAAAATAATTAGAACAGCAACACTGGACCCAACACAGGTACAATAAGTTTGCCTATACTGGACAGAACTTCTGCAAATGAGTATGCCCACACAAACAGCAGTGTTAACACAATCCAAGGACAGCTATAGAGCATTGTGGCCGTAATCTAAGATGGTGATTCAATGCACTGGCATCCTTCTACCACCAGCCTGCATGACACTGCAAAAATTCCACGGTCAGCATACTTGTCCTCAAACAACTAGGCAAGCCTCCCAAATGAAATATCCAAAGGACATTAACACAAACAAAGCTAAATATTTATGGCTTTGTACTGCTGGAGATCACAAACAAGCATGCACAATTTTATAAATATTATTTTTGCTATTAAGCTGTCACCGCTCTGTGTGTTGGTTTACTGATTTTGTCACATGCTGGAGACTTTTGTCTTCTGAATTACAATGAAAACGTGTCTTTCCAAATGTATATCCCTTGGTAATACATATACATAAATAAACAAGCAAACAAACAAAGGGAAGTTTGTAGGTGGAAGCACATAAAAAAAATCTACAATATTCCTGTAACATGTTGCTGCTGTTGCAAGACTGCTCTGTAGTTGTTCTGACAAGTGTGGGTTACTTCTGCCAAAAGAAAGGCTGACAGGGTAATAAAAGGGAGGAAGACAGTGATGTTACTTAAGCAGAATAAGATCATAATATGGCTAATATATAAGAAAGGGTAATGAGATATACAATGTGACAAAATTTTAGGGTAATGAGATATACAATGTGACAAAATTTTATGAATTGCACAGACCATTCCTGTGAACCAGAAAAGCTTTAGGGCTTGCGCAGTACATCTGCAAGCTGAAGCACTGCAGGTTTCTCACACACACATATGTATATGTACATGCATGACAATATGTGAGCAAGCATAAAGGAACAGCATGGCTCATAAGCCACACTATCACATACACTTGGGAATATCTGATGTATACATGAGCACGTGCAATTGTACGCATGGCCATGCATGAAATTCTGCTTGTACATCCACTCAACTCCCTCTGGTGTGTTCCTTTGCGTTTCTGCTAATGATAGTTTGATTGATCAACTGGAGTGGGGTGGGTGGTTGAGAATGTGCTACATTAGTGCTAGCGTATAGACTGTCTGTGCACTGCATCCTACGACATGCATAATCACATTGTCAGCTGACTGCATGTGCAACACCTGAAGTACTGTAAAAAGTACAATATAGTGCATATAATTTACAAACCACCATATGCCTTACTGCACAATCATGCACGAGCACAAGGGATCTAGCTTGGATTTACAAATGTAAGATGGACCACTTCAAAGAAACCCACTGCCAACCTGTAGCATTAATCTCAAATCATTCCTTACTAATGCTGCCCTGAACAAGCCCAAATTACCCTGTCTCAGTGTATGCAGAACTGTTCTCTCTCTGCTGAAGAAGCACCGCTACCTCACTGCTTGACAATGATATAATTAAGGAATGCAATCTGTTTGTCACCTCTCATGAGCACACTAAATACAGGCAGACACTAAGGTGTAAAATACTGCATTGTGCATTTTAGCTAATTGCTGATAAGACACGCCAAGTCTACAGTCACAATCTTTTTCTATTCTACTTAACTTATATTCTTTATTTTTCTGTTACAAATTTGTCCTTCAGTCTGTTTATAACACTTATGCCACTTTATATAGGTTTGTGAAATATATCCCCCAAATGAAGGAAATCTCTTATTACAGCAAACACTTCCCTGCCTATTCAAGAAATAAACAGCATATTAACTATATACACAAAGCAAAAGTGCTGACACTCTACACAAAAGAGCAGTGTACACCATTTTCTAGTGCTGTGTAACCACTCAAAATCTGATTTGCTCCTCTAATATGTAGAATAGCTATTATAAATAACTGATCTGTTTATTTCATTTGCCTGCATCACCTTATTTAGTTGACTGTCCCTCTACATTTGAAAGAGAGGGAATTTAGCAATACATTCATTCCATTTCCTGCAGATTACTCAGTCTGCAGCCAGTGTACATTTTTAACGACTCTCCTTTTACCTTTCATTAAGTATCTCATTTGTAAAAGTTCAAGCTTCACTCGTCATTAATCACCATCAAACCCCCCTTGTTTTCCCCATGTTCTACATGGGGGTCAGGATGTCGTGTCAGCTGTAGACATCTCTCAAATTCAGCGGCACTCCTACCTTCTTTGACAGTCATAATTGGCTGTCACAGGTCTCTAACACAGTCCATCCATCTTTTTGCTGGAAGTACTCGTTTCCTTTTGCCTTTTTCCTGTCTCTTCCAAATCTTCTTCAATAGATTGCTTCCCTGTATATCTGCCCTGAACCACCTTAACCCATTCTCTCTGATGATCTGCGAAAAGTATAGTTGTGTAAAATCTTACCATAACAATAAATGTTCTTCTCTTCATTGTTGCAGTATTCATAACATGAGGGATTCCCTGCCAAGGGCGACCCAACATCTGGCCTGTATACCAAAGCCTTTTACTACATGCAAGTACGTGGGACTTCGCACATTTGCTTCCCATGTATGTAAGGCATAAATGCGATGTCTGTACATACTATCCCCAGAAATCAATGCCCCGGAAGGAACTCCAGTCTAAGGAAACAAGGAGATAAATCATACATCCATAAGAAAAAGCAATACCCAGGGGGTTAGGAGGAAGAATAGAATACTGCAACAGTGAAGAGGAGGAAATCTATCATTATGGTCAGATTTTACACCACTATACTATGTCCTTCTATTCTACTGTTGCAGTATTCGTAACATGAGGCAGAGTACCCAAAGGTCATGATGACACTTGGGAGGAGGAAGGGTAGGAGAGCTCTCTAAAAAGCCATGAAGAATGGCCCTAGCAAAAGTAGCTCTATCAATGGAGGTTCAATTTTACATGCAGTGTTTGGTGAAGGTACGTACAGATGTCCAAAAAGCTGCTTCAAGAATAGAATTCGTGTACAGACCTTTGAAGAAGGCATCTGAAGATGCCATAGCCCTAGTAGAATGAACCTTAACAGAAAAAGAAAGGGTCTTACCATGAGAAACATAAAAAGAAATAGCCTTAGAAATCCAAGAGGAAATAGTTTGCTTAGAAACAGGCAATCCCAAGGACCTGAGATGAAAAGAAACAAATCAGATTGCCTGATAGCCTTGGTATTATCCAAATAAAATCTGAGATATCTATGCATATTCTAGGTGTGTTGTACCTTCTCACTAGGAGATTGTGGAGTAGTGAAAAAGGTGGGCAAATGAATGGATTGATTAAGTGACAACTCATTCACAACCTTGAGCATAAATGAAGGATTAGTATGCAAGGACACCTTGTCCTTGTGAAAAAACAAAAAAAGGAGGAGAAGCCATAGGGGCTTGAAGCTCAGACACCCATCTAGCTGAAGTCAAAGCTAACAACAAAACATTCTGCCAAGAACAATGCTGCAAGGAAGCTGTAGCCACAGGCTCAAAAGGAGCAAAGCCCAACCCAGCCTTAAGCAATTCACATAAATTTATTTATTTTACATTTGTTTACCGGGAAAGTCCAACTGGACACGGGTCCTTTTTCAGCGGAGGCCCGGGGAGAAAAGTTCCAGTACAAAATAAAATATAAAAACTTTAACATTGCAGAAGTTGACAAAATTTACAAGGACAATACATAAGTGAACAATAGTAAAACAAAGAGATGAGAAATATAGCTTATCAATGGTATCAACAACATAATATGTAGATCATCAATAAATTAGGATTTAATGAGTTGCAAATAAGAGAGAACCAATGGAATATCCACGCCAATGGATCCAAGTTATGTGAAAGACAAACGGAAAACCTCTATTTAGATAAGTAGGATTTTCTAGTATTGGGTTTTTTGGCCTCCTGTGAAACCCTAAGCACATCCTCAGAAAAAAGGTGCCTGAAAGGAATCAAAATCCTATCACCCACAGAGTCAGTTTCAGAGTCAACAGGTGGGGATGGATAAGACATCCTTTGTCTTGTGTGAGAAGGTCCATCCGGTGAGGTCACTTGTGATGATTGCCCCTGGTTAAATGTAGACGATGGAATCAGTGCTGTCTTGGCCAAAAGAGAGTCACCAGCAACATTTTAGGTTTGTCCCGCTGAATCTTGAACAGGACCGTCGTAAAGAGAGGAGTGGGGGTACGCATAAAGAAACATCCCCTTCTAAGAAAAAGATAAGGCATCCACCTTCCAAACCAGAGGACCTGGGGCTCTGGCACAAAATACAGGAAGTTGCCTGTTCAGAGGGGGGCAAACAGATCTACTTGAGGAGTAACCCACTGGTGGACAATGTCCAGAAACACATCCCTGTGAAGCACCCATTCATGAGATTGAGTCAAGGACCTGCTCAGAGTGTCTGCCACAATTCTGACTAGAAAAGATGTACACTGCCTGAAGAGTGACAGGATACCAAACTGCAAGCTCCCAAGCCACAAGAGCTAGCCTGCAAAGATAAGATTTCACCCCCCCCCCCCCCGTTTGTTTACATACCAGAGGACTGAGGTCTTGTCTGTAAACAGCTTGAGACTACCTGGAAGGAAAAGAGGATGAAAAGCCTGAAGGGATAGCAGAAGCACTCCCATCTCTTTGATGTTGATGTGCACCTTTCTTTGGGAAGGGGACCAGACGCCCTGTACCTTCACGGATCCGAAAGCTGCTCCCCAACCTACATCTGACGTGTCTGTGAACAGCTCTTGAGAAGGAAGAGGAGGATGTACAGGGAGACCTGGATTCAGAGTCACCTGCTGAAGCCACCACTGGAGTTCCTTCTTTCAGACAAAGAAGAGGAGGAACCAGAGACTCTAGGGGTGTACATGCTGCATCCAAATTGCTTTCAGAAACTACTGAAACTTCTTCATGTAAAGTTTGGCCAGAGGTAACACTGGAATGGTGGATGCAATGAATCCCAGAAGTCTGAGAAACTCCCTGGCTGTGACAGATGAAAGAGGGAGAAGAGATTGGAAGAAAGAAATGAGGGGCAGATAAGGTCGGTCTGTATCCTGCATCCCAGGAAAATATCATCCTGAGAAATGGTGAGGGATGATTTTGTGAAATGTAAGGTGAACCCCAGGCTTTGCAAAAGAGAAATGGTGAAGTATGGGTTCTGCAGCAAGATCTCTGGGGAAAATGAAAAACTCTGATGCTTTGAAGCCTGCAGAAAGCAATTGCAGGTGCTAGGCATTTAGTAAATACCCTTAGGACAGTAGAAAGACTAAAGGGCAAAGCAGAGAACTGAAATGCAAGAAAGCAACAGAGAAATGTAAACATTTCCTGTAAAGCTGATGAATAGGAAAGTGAAGGTTAAGCATCCTTGTTATCCAGCGAAGCCATAAAAGCCTGAAGAAAAATGGGAGGAAATAAAGTCTGAAGGGACAGCACACAGAAAGAAGGAACCTTCAAGAAGGTGTTGAGGTGTGAGAGGTCCAGAACTGGTCTCCAGGGACTATCCTTTCTGGGCACTAGAAACTTTCTGGAATAAAACCCTCTTCCTCTATGGGTGGGTGGAACCTGAATTGTTTCCTGATTCAACAAGTCCTGAAGACCCTCTGGAAATAAATGCAGCTGTTCCCAAGGAGGCTGAAGAATGCCCATGAAGAGAGGAAGAGATTTCCAGACCATGAAATAACTGTTTTGAATAATGGAAAGAACCCATAGTCCTAAGTAATGTTTTCCCAAACTGGAAGAGACACAGAAAGATGAAGGGAAAGCGGAATACGGCTGGGCAAGAGTGATAGTCACAGACTACCTGGCTTGTCAGGAATGGGCTGCTTCTGGGCAGGAGCAGATTGAGAAGACTTTGGTGCAGGAGACCTCCTACCACCATTTTTAGTCTTAGATGGAGGAGTGCAAACCTGTTTTCACACAAAAGTAGTCTTAGAATGATAATTCCTGTGAAACCTAGGTACAGGCAAGACAAAAATGCATTTCAAATCCTGTAGCTCCTTACCTTTCTCCTGCAAAGACTTAAACAAATCAGCAGCAGCAGAATCAAACAAAGCTTTATTACCTAGAGGAGCATCCAGTAACTTAGCTTTAATGTCATCTGGCAATGGTTGAAGTTTTTACCAGGAATACCTTCTCAAAACAGAGCCTGATGCAGCTGCCCTAGACTATGTTTCTGCTGCTTAATAACTACACTTAATTGAATGTCTTGCTACCCGAGATGAAGCTCCTAATAAGGCCAAGGCATTATTTTTTCCTTCCAATTCAGGAAGATCATTAATAACGTGAGTGGCTTGTGAGAGAAAAACCGAAGCATATATAGTTATAGGGGTCTGATAATTAATAGCACGGAAAGCTAGGGTAGCAGACGTACAGACCTTCCCCAGCCTTTCAAGTCCTGCTTTCATTCCCGGAATGAAGAAGTGAAGAAGATGGCAGGTATCTGCAATATTTATCCAAAACTACAAAGACCACAGCAGGATCAGCAGATGGACACCTAAAAAGAAATTTGCTATCCTTTGCCACTTTGTAAAAGTGGTCTGGCTTCTTAGCGGCTGGGGGCTGAGAATCTGAAGTTTGGTATGCTGAAATGAAGGCATTCAACAAAGCAGGCAAAACAGGAGTAAGAGCAGCAGGAGAAGGAGACTCCATTTGCAATACGTCATAGTTTCTCTTCTGCACATCACTAACCTGGGAACTATCCCATTTGAAAAACTCCCTTATTTTGGAAACAGTTTCTCCAAAAGCAATCTCTTGTGTGTGAGAATCAATACCACTAAACTCCTCTTCTGAAGAAGCATACTCCAGAGGAGAAGGAATCTGGGAAGAGTAGGCTAATAATTCATCATCTGAAGAAATTTCTTCTTCAGAATTATCCTGTTCCCTAAATCTCTTTTGTGGTGCAGATGTCCAAGGAGGAGTGGGGACAGAGACACCAGGAGGCGGCTTAAGGGCCATAAGGGCATTAAACAGACCTTGGGTAAAACTCTGCCATTCACTTTGTGGATCTCTGGAGGGAGTGGAATGCTTTGTCTTTTGTTTCTTCTTAATGTGCACACCCGCCTTATGAAAACTGGAAGGGCCCAATGTAGACCTACACTCCACAACTGTAGAAAGAACTTCTTCCCTAACTAGCATTTGAAAGATGCCCATAAGGCCTTCTGATATCATGAGTCTTGGCTCCCCCGAACATCCGAAGTGGATGTCTGCAGAGCCTCCGAGGACGTACCTGTCATCGGATCCATAGCGACCTCTGAACTGGTTTCTTCCAAAGAATCTGAACCAAGAACCCAAAGGATTTCTGGGCCTTCATCAGCCTCGAGAGAGACATCTGATGTAGGAGGTGCAGCCGAAGAGCCAAACCTAGGGTGATTTACCTTTCTCTTTACAATTAACTTGGCAGAAGACCCACAGTAGCCACCATAGCATCTTTCACTAAGCATTTCAGACACTGGTTTTGTAGATAAATAGCTACTGAGGATGGCCAGTTACGCAAAGTCTTAGGCACAAAGGCCTAGCAAATAGAACAAGTTTTATGGTCATGGATAGGCCCTAAGCAAAATAAGCACTGGTCATGACTATCCTTATGTGGAATCTGTCTCCCACACTGGCTTTTGCCTTTCGTGGATGACATGAAAAAAAACTCAAACACAGTAGCAAAAAAAGGAGGAGAAAAAAACCCAGTGGGGCACTTAACTGAAAAGGCTTGCTACAGTAGCAAACAACTCAGGTGAGCAGACTGACTATCAAAGATGGCATCCAGACTGGCAGCAGATATGTTCTGAGGATAGTATGTGCAGATGTCGCATTTATGCCCTGGATATGTGAGACGTCCCATGTACTTGCAAGTAGCAAAAGGCTTTGGTATACTGGTCAGACATCAGGTCGCCCTTGGCAGTGAATCCCCTATATTGCATGATTATCCCTTCCATGACCATTCTTGGCTTCCTCTGCCACCCCCCCCCCTTCACTGCCACTACAACTATATTATCTGTATTCTGTTTCTTCCCATGTGCTTTCAGTTTTGCATTCCATTCTCCTATCCTTTGGCAAAGTTCTTGTTCACAGTCTGCCTATAATGCCAGATCGTCTGCATACAGCAAGTTTTTTAATCTGTCTCCTCCAATCTGTTATTAATGTAGTCCATCACCGGTATGAACAGCAAGTGGGCTCTGAGCTGAACCATGATACACACCCACTCCCACTGGGAACCCCACTGTGGGTCCAAACACTGCTCATATTTGTGTCACTGGATCTTCGTACAAGCCTACATTAATTTGACCAATGCTTCAGGGTCTTTGGACTATCACAGGACTGTCAAATTCAGAGCTCCAGACACAGCAATACCATCCTCTTGTGCTTCAGCACAGCTTAGCAAAGAACAGTACTGGGGATAGCTTATGGTCTGAGAACCCCTCATTCAAACTGATTTCAATGGTTTTAAGGTGTCATTTAAAATGTAGCTCACATTTTGATTACATCATATTATTTTCCATATAAACAGTTATCCTGTTTTTAGTGCTCTCATTCAATGATCTGAGAGTATTGCTTTATTTATATGGAGTGTTCCATTTCTTTTTCAACTATTTCATCTCACCTTTGTTTAATTCCTAGTTTGTTTTAGAAAATAGGAAAGGGCTTTGCAAGAAATCTCTCTTGAAGAATCCTCAATCTGCTGGTTGTTCATTCCCTCATCACCTTCTCCTGCCAGAAACTGTTCTTTTCTTTTTGCCAGTTTGTCTTGTGCCCGTCAAAGTTCTGTGTACATTTGTAATCCAAGTGGATAGAAGACTCGAAGTAATGAAGGATACAATAACTTGAAGCAAAGATTCATTTCTCTACAGAGTCTTATGGAAGGAAGAAAATAATTTGTTAGCTCGTGTATTTAATGAAAAGTCGTTATCCATGTAAACCTTTGCATCTCCAACCTTTAACACTGCTCCCTTCCTCTACAAAGAGAAAATGTTTTTCTTTAGCTAATACGTCCGCAATTTAATCTATACAGGTGTTAGCTGCTTCCTCAATCTGAAGTTAGGAATATTTAATAATCTGTGATCATTCTACTTTATCAACAGAAAGTCCAGTCCATGTGTTGAGGTGTTTTCTCATAAATTAATGATAATCCCCTCCCCCTTCAGTTTGTTCTAAACAAACTGTCTCTGCATGACTTATAGGTTTATAGGTATTTACTAGGCTCTTGGTCTAAAGGATCTTTATAAAATGAGCTATACAAGTCCCATTATGTTTTTAGTCCTTATATTTTAAGTATGACTAACCCAAAAGATCCTATAGTTCAACCGTTTTCTACGTAATTTGTTCCTATTTGAATTGCATTGATGTTCCACTATTAGGTTCATAGGTGTTTACTAGGCGAACGACCACAAGGGCCTTTTTAAGCCTAGCCATGCATCCCAAATCTCTGACAAGTTCTGATACTCTTAATAAGTGTAAGCATGGGCGCAGGAGATGAACCATTTACAGGTTACCCGTTTGTATCAGAGACATAGGTGCCAAACCAGGAATGAATTTCTGGTTTCCCATCCAGTTGTCTAAGTTGCACTTGAACAGGATTAGGGAGGAACTCTGCTTCACATGGATGGGGAGCCTGTTCCATAGATGGGGTAATCTCTGGGATCCATACCTATCTCTCTAGTAGGGCCTATTTATATCACAGGAAAGGTTTAAGTCTTTAGAACAGGTAATTCTGGTACTGTGTTTTGTGGATATGCAGGAGGTCCATCAGAGTGGGGTCTGACAATGCCCTGTATGCCAGGCATAGATCTCCCGTCAAAAGCCTAAAGGAGACAGAATACAGGGATCGGGCCTTGAGGCGGTCTGCATAGGACATATTACTTGTGCCCTGTATTCTTTTAGTGAGGAACCTCTGTGGACATTCCAGTTGTTGGTTATGCCTGGTTAGATACATACCAAAGGAGGTATTGTACTCAATGATAGGTCTGATGAATGCCAAATACAGTGGAACAATGACTTCCTTGCACTTAGATGCCATACCTTTGTTTATAAGTTGCGCAACAGAATGATTTCATCACCCCTGCAGACATGTGATGATCAAAGGCTAGATCACTATGTATGTCGCCAAGTCTCTGACTACTGGGGCAACTATAAGGGGTGTGTTGTCAATATGATAGTTACCAGGGATGGATGACTTCCCAAAGGATACTATTATGCATTTCTTGGCATTTAGTTTTAGTCCATGACACTGACACCAGTTGTCTGTCTGTGTCAGCCCCTCCTGGAGAACATTTGTGTCAGTGTGAGGTTCAATGACAGCTCCTAATTTACAATCAACTGCAAATTTAGTTAGCCAGAGACCACTGACATTGGCCTTGACTTCTGAAAAGTAAATGCCAAAAAGGAGTGGTTCAAGGACTGTTCCCTGAGGGACTCCACTTGTGACTGGCCTCTTTGTAGAGGTGGACTCCCCAATTCTAACTTCCTGGGTCCTGTGAGCCAGTTGACTATCCACCGGGTGACATACGGGTTTGTACCTAACCTCTTGAGTTTGCCAGCAATGCCGCCAGAGTGAAGGCATTGTGGCAAATGCCTTGGCTAGGTCAAGATAGGCAGTGTGAACGATTTTGGCCTCATCCATTGCTTTGGTTACCTTCTCAAAGAAGTCTGCCAGGTTGGATAGGCATGATCTGCCCTTGATAAAACCAAACTGGCTTGGGTCCAGTGTCTGAAGGTTTACTAAATCTCTACTGATCCATCTCCATAATTCTTTCCCTGGCTTTACATATCAGACTAGTGAGACTTATGGGTCTGTAGTTTCCAGGATCTGTAGCTGGCCCACCTTTGTGCAGAGGGATGACTGTTGCCTTTCTCCATTCATGAGGCATGATGCCTGCATGGTATGGAGGCTACAGTTAAATAGTAATTCGTTGTAATAAGAGAACTGTAGGACACACCACGAGAACTTGATTGCAGACAAATCATGAATTCATCAGTTGTAAAACAAACGTTGCTTTATTCCATTAACATATACAAAATAAGAAAGAGAGATGAGCGCTTTCGCGTGCTCTATGCACGCTTCTTCAGATCTATCTAAATCATTCCAACCATGCTCTTTAAATATTATGAATCAATTGCTTCAATTGCATCAATTGGTAATTATCCAATTAAATAATTTTAAAGTGCATCAGTGCTTTTAGACTTAAATTCTACTGTTATAAGCATTTACATTTTCAGATCTACAGCTCAGCCATCACTAACTCAAAACCGTGTAAAAAACATAACATAAGTAATAATGAATCTATGTTATTTATACTTTAAAACATATTATTAAAACAGTTTATAAAAGAATAATTATGATGTCTACGAACTTCTGTCTTCATTAGTTTGACATCATAGTCATTTTAAAGTCGTAGTCATTTTAGCAAACCCCTGATGTTAAATAAATAGTAGGAACGGATCGTTCCACATAAATAGATCGTTCTTATTGTCTCTCTGCACTTCTCTACAGCATATATATATTAAAATAAATGGCAAGATGTTTTCAACCAAACAATATAACCAAGCAGATGACAAATTTGATCAGAGATGTTAACCATTACATATCTTGCAGTCGTATCCTTCCTTGTCATAAAAACTTTATACAAGCTTCACAAAATCCAGGAATCTCTGTGCATGTACGTTTGATGTTGTATAGGATTCCCAGTTAATAGTGGGGTAATTAAAGTCACCCATGAATATGGTATTGGGTTGGATGGTTAGTGTTTCTAATAAGTTTAAATACATGGTATGGGTTTCCTGGGTCATAGAAGGGGACCTACATCTTGCAAGGAAGTGGTATTGGATTTTACCTATGGTGATTTGAACATGGAGCAGCTCAAGTGCACTGTCCTGTTTGACCAGCCTTGAAGTATATTTATATTTTATGTAAATAGAGAAATGTCCACCTTTAGTCTCTGCCTGTGAAGTAGCTGGTCTAAATGTGTGGAAGGCATTATAATCCTGCACTGCTGGTGTGCTGTCCGCAGCTTTAAACCCCAGCTCAGAGACTGCGCAAACATCAGCATTCTTTAGGGTAAAGAGAGCTTCTAGGGAGTGGAGTTTTTTGTTGAGGCTTCTAGCATTGAGCAGGAATACCTTTAGATTTTTTTGGTTTTGATTTGCTATGTCTGAATTACTTTCAGTTTAGCATTGCCTAAAAAAAGCACTATGGGGAAAGACCATGTTTTAGTTAATATTCGAAAGCTTAGAGGGAAAGAGGTGCAAGACCATCCCTGGTAAAGCAGCTTGGTCTGTTAACCATCTCTTTCCATGCTGACAAGTATTGCACCCCCTTAGAATGACACCAGAAACTAAGCCAATTATTAAACTCAATAGTCTTTTGTTCATATTGTGGCATCATCCTTGGAGAAGGTAAAATGCTGCTCAATGCTAGTCTCATACCAGCCTGAGACACAGTCAGAGAGCTCTATGATGTCTCTCTTCATATAGTCTAGGGAGGTACGTCTCGGGTCATTTACTCCCACATACTGGTAATTGTGATCGAATGACCTGAGTGCATGCATAATGTGGTGGATCCTAGCCCCTGATAAGCAACTGACCGGAACTTTCTCCTTACTCAGCCTGGTGAGAGGGACATCAGTATATTTTTATCAGCAGTTTGCATTCCAGCTGTATACTCTGAATGGCTAGTTAAAAATCTATTTCCTGCTGCCTTATGTTACTTCTGTATGTATTCCTACAGGAACCTACGTATCTTGAAAATCTCAAAGTATATTAGGTTAATGTTTCTCTCTAAAATGACTGTCGAGCTTTCTCTATGCTGTCATTACCAACTGTGTAGCACACCTCTGCTCCCCCACATTGCTTTCAGTGTATTTCTGAGATTTCTCAGTAGCTCTCTCTTTTACTTCACCTTTTCTTTCCCTTGTTGACATTCTGGACAACACAGACACTTCGGCCACCAAGTTCTATTATCAATTTACAATAGTTTGCAGGCTTTTTTAAACTGCTCACTGCACAGACCTCTGTTTTCAGCTGTTTACACTGCCACCTCCATTTTGGAACCTTAAGAAATCCCTTATTTCTGCAGTCACAATCTTTATAGTTCAGTGTGTTTTTACTACCTTTTCTAGTGTTAACACACAAATCATTGTACTGGCTTGACTGTAAGAGCTGCCAGTCAAAGATTAATGTGGAACTTCTCTGTCAACATGTTTATGAGAAATTAGGCTTAATTATTTATCATTAGTATGAATGTATCACTGATGTTTATATGTAATTGTGCTGATGAGCTTCTATTACAAGTACAGCTTTCATTTTACCCCCGGTCTGCATTTCTGTAAGACCCTTAAGCTTACCCCACCTCTGCTCTGCTGTCTTAGGGTTTGTGTTTCTTGTACAACAGTCTAAGAATGTCTCCACCAAACCTCCTTGACTCTGACATGTACTATATGTCTCATGCACCCCAATGGCCCCCCCATATCCTCTCTCCACTAACCAGGCTATCTTATACCTATTATCTTCCACCCAGCACATCCCATTTGTATCATGCCAGCCTTGCACAGCATTCTCTCATTCTTCTTAGCATTTCCCATCTGCTAAAATAAGCTGCCACTCCCATATATTATATCCAATCTCAGTGGCTCCTCCTGCTTAACCCAATATCACAGCCATACATCTTCCTGTACCTAACTGCAGCACTGAAGATGCCAACCAAAACAATACCTTGCCCATACTGACTTTGGTAACTTTTAAAATGCAATTATTCCTTACAGTCATACAGGGATATTCAACCCAGTCCTAGACCCATCCTTGATAATATTAGCAAAGAAAAAGCTCACAAGGTGCCACATTTATATATTTCTCAACCATTCCTATATCTTGCTTCTAAAATGTGTCAAATTCAGCATACTGCATCCCACCTTCTTTAAACTTGCAACTGAGAAAACAGCAAAACCACTCACCCATATTTTTAACTTATCCCTGTTTGTAAGCCTAGTTTCTACTTATTCAGGCACTCAGCTGTCATCCTTCTCCCAAAGGGTTCCACTCCCTCAGGACTCAAATCCAATATGTGGTCAATCTGAAAAATTATTGAAAAAATTTGTATAAACAACTATTAAATCAAATAAACAAGTATGGCCTGTTGTGTAATAGGCAGCATGGCTTTAGAAATTCATTTAGTACAATGGCAGCCCCAATTACTGTCACCAACTCTAATATGAATGGAGGGCTAATCTCAGTGGGTGCTTTTATTGATATGGACTACAGTCCAAAATCTTCTATTACAAAAGCTGCAAAAGCTAAACTTTGGGGATAACACACTGATATGGTTTATACTCTATTTAAAGGGCAAACACTTTCAAGTTTCTGTTAACACTTATTCATACAAAGGTGTATACACTACTGGAGTACCTCAAGGTTCAATGTCACATTGCTGTTCTTTTTGCTCATCAGTGAAGTTATTCTAAATTTACCTGACCTTAACCTAGTAATGCACAAAGATGACATACACATGATTAACACCAGTAAAACTTATGACTGGCTCCAACCTAAACTCCAAGCAACTTTCTCAAAATTTTCTAATTGGCTATTAAACTCCAAACAAGACAAATATGATTTTTGCACCATCTCAAACACTTACCAACTGCCAACCTCAAACCAAGGACTCTAAAGGTAATTAATTCCTAACCTAGTATATCAAAGGTACCCAAGCACCACAATCATAGGTTCATAGGTTCATACTAGGCTATCTGCCCGAGGGCATTTACAAGCCTAGCCCATAGTTTTGTGGCTTACACCACCCCTTTAGTATGGGGAACTATACCCATTATTTTGCTGTGCCTCTGTCGAGCAGTGACACTGAGGTAATCCCTGGGGTATATCTGCGATCTCCCATCCATTGGTCAAGATTTCTCTTGAACAAGGCCAGCGAGGTGCTCTGCCTCACATATACCGGGATTTTGTTCCACAGCATAGGGAGTCTTTGGGTGATGAATCTATCCCTCCAGCACGTCCTATTAATAGCCGTGTCGAGGTGTAAGTCTCCTGCCCTTGTGGCTCTGACTGATCTAGATTTTTTGAGGTGAAGCATATTCATCAAATCTGGGTTTGACATGGCCTTGTATGTCAGGCAAAGGTCACCTCTGAGCAAGCGGTGGCGACTGAATAGAGCTGGAGTTCTTTCAGTCGGGCAGCATAGGACAGATTTTTGAGACCCTTTATCCTTTTGGTGAGGAACTTTTGTGGCCTCTCCAGCTGCTGCAAGTGTCGGGTCAGATACATTCCGAATGGGGCATTGTACTCAATCATTGGTCTGATGAGTGATGAGTATAGGGAGACTATGACCTCCCTTGATCTAGATGTGAATCCCTTCATGATAAGGTGGGCAATGTAGAAGGTCTTCCTAACTACTTTAGCTACATGGGTGTCGAATGATAGGCTACTGTCAACCTGGGTCCCCAGGTCCCTGATAACTTCTTCTGTGCTCAGTGGATTGCCACCTATATGGTAGCTAGGGGTAACCTTGTTTTTCCCGAAGGGTATGACTGCATTTTTTGGCATTTAACTTTAGGCCATGGCTCTGGCACCAGTTATCCGTTTCTGTGAGACCCTTCTGAAGGATATCTGTGTCAGATGTGTTTTCGACTATGGCGCCCAGTTTGCAGTCATCTGCAAACTTTGTCAGCCATAACCCTCCTGTGTTTGCTTGTACTTCAGAAAAGTAGATGCCAAACAAGAGTGGGCCCAGGACTGAGCCCTGTGGGACACCACTTGTGACAGGCTTTGAGTCTGACATGGCACCAGCAACTCTGACCCTGTGGGTTCTGTCACTCAGCCAGTTTGCAACCCATCTTGTGATGTATGGGTTAACATTTAAGCTGATGAGTTTTTCAATGATACCCGAGTGGGGTATTGTATCGAAGGCCTTCGCCAGATCGAGGTAGGCTGTATGAACTGCCTTTCCCTCGTCAATGGCTTTGGTGACTGTTTCGAAAACGTCAACCAAGTTTAAAAGGCATGATCTGCCTTTGACAAAGCCAAACTGGGTTGGATCCAAAGTCTGCAAATTCCCTATGTCTTTATTTATGAGGTCCATTATGATCCTCTCCATGGCTTTGCAGATAAGGCTTGTCAAGCTAATGGGCCGGTAATTTCCAGGGTCGGTGGAGGCACCGCCTTTGTGAAGTGGGACCACAGTTGCAGTGCGCCACTCACTGGGTACGTATCCAGAGGTGAGACTATGATTGAACAGCTGTCCTAGCTGTGGGTTTAATTCCTCGTTGAGTTTGTGGAGCACACAGCTGGGGACACCATCAGGTCCCATGGATGCTGTGTTTTTTGCTTTGGAGAGAGCAGTTCTCACTTGGGCGTTAGAGATGTTTGGGGGGCTGCAATCGCTTGGTATAGATATCTCTCCTTTTGGAGGTGGGGGGGGAGAAGTTTGCACTGAACCTGTCAGCCAGTATGTTTGCAATGTCTGTAGGATCAGTAATCTTCACATCATTTTGAACTAGTTCTGAGCATATCTGGGTGTTTCCTCCCAGGTTTCTAACATAGCTAAAGAAGGCCTTATGATTGTCTTTTGAGTCTTTAGCTATTTTTCTCTCAAAATTTGCTTTGGATGATTTTATGAGAGCTCTTAGTTTTTTACTTATAGTGATCAAAGGTGTCTTACCTTTTAAGGATTTTGCTCTATCTTGTAGTAGCTTCCTCCTTTTGTTGTAGAGTTTGTTTATGGCTGGGGTCCACCAGACTGTACGCTTGCCTTTGGTACAAAGAGTCTTTGTTTTGCTTGGGATTGCCTTATCCATGCAGTCCTGCAGGTGCTGGTAGAAGGCATTTGTAAGTGATTCAGCGGCTTGAGTACTGTTTTCCACGCTCGGGGCCTTAAAGGAGACCACACTAGTCTTTAGAAGTGTGAAGTCGGCTTTCGAGAAGTTCTTTACTGTGGTCTTTTTATTTCAGGTGGGGTGGGATGAGGACCTCCAGCGAGATTAGTTTGTGATCTGATCTCACCAGTGAGGGGTATACTTCCGGTGTTGAACATTGTGCTCCCATGTTCGTGATGATGAGATCAAGTATGTTTTCGCCTCTTGTGGGGATGGTGACTAGTTGTTCCATGGCATTTGAGTTTATGAATTCCAGGAACTTTTGGGCTAGGGTGTTTGGGCTTGAGTAGTGTTCCCAGTCTATATTAGGGTAATTGAAGTCACCTAGTATGATGGTGTTTGGTGATACATTTATCCCTTCCAGTGTTTTCAGGAAGGCCATGTGAGGTTCCTGAGTTTGTGAGGGTGGCCTGTAACATGCTACAATTTGCAGAGCAGTCTTGCCTATGGTTAATTGCACCTGGATGGTCTCCGATGCATCATGCGTTGCCACCAGTCTTGAGGTGTGGGTGTCCTTGATGAATATGGATACCCCCCTCCTTTCTTGGTATTGTCCGGATTTTGGGGCCGGAACGCATGATATGAGGTAAAACCTGATAGTGCTGGGGTGCTCTCAGGAGCCTTGAACCAGGTTTCTGTCACAGCACAGACATCGATGTTCTCCATACTGAGAAGGGCCTCGAGTGCGTGCATTTTGAGATTTAGACTTCTGGCATTGAGCAGCATTACCCTTAGTTTTTTTCCTTTTTTGTGTTCTAGGGTGGTAGGTTTAGAATTTGAGCCTTGCCTGAAAAAGGCACTATGGAGGTGGCAAGAGCCTTTGCCAATATCCGGAATCCCAGGGTGACAGGTGCAAGCCGTCCCTGCGGCAGCATGGCTTGTCCAGCATGTCATCCCAGGCAGACAGACATTGGATCCCCTTTGAATGACACCAGAGTTTAAGCCAATTGTTAAAGCTGATCATCTTATCTCTGTATTGTGGCATCATTCTTGGTGAAGGTAGGATACTGCTCAAGGTCAGGGTCATACCTGCCTGGGCTACATAATCAGAGAGCTCCTCAATGTCTCTTTTCATGTAGTCCAAGGAGGTACGCCTCAGGTCGTTTACACCAGCGTGGACAATGACTGAGTCGTATTTGTACCTGCTGTTGAGAGACCTGAGTGCTTGCATTATGTGGCGGATTCTAGCGCCCGACAGGCAGCTTACTGTAACTCTCTCCTTACTCAGTCTGGTGAGCGGACGCCAGTGTGTCTGACTATGGAGTCACCAATGACTAGTGTGTCTGGCATTGTGTTTGGCCTTAAGGGCTGTGACTGTTTGACACTCTGACTGTGAGGTCTATGTGTATCAGGTGTTGTGTTCTGAGGTGGTGGTTGTTTGGGTGTCTGCTTTGGTGGCCTCTGCTGTTTTGGTAGATTTTTGATCAGAGCCTCCGAGTATGTCTTTGTGTGTTTATGTGTATGATTTGAGGTTGTGATGGTACTATGTGAGACTGGGTCTATAGTGTGTGTGGTAACCTTCTCCTCCTGACTGGTCTTGCCAGTCCTATGTTGAGAGAGCTCAGCCTCCAGTTTGGCCGTATAGTTGCATCTCTCGCATGTATTTGTGTTTTGTGGGTGGAGGAGAGGGTTGTCTGTGTACATGAGGCAATTGTAACATTGCCTCAATATTCCCAGGTTCACCAGCTGAGCAGGAGAGGACACTAGCAACTGATCCCTCGACATGCTAGAAGGAGTAGACAAAAAAACTTTAAAAGAGATTCCGGGGGATATGGGTGACCGAGAAATGGGGGGTTGCCTTTTTGGGGTACTATCTATGACAAGAGTGCTGTATCAAGGTAATAAGTACTGTAGGAGCAAGTGCTAGGTTTAACAGATAGAGAATAGTCTACTTGGAGTCAAGTAGAGATGATCTTTTTAGTTGTAGGATCCGCTGATTAGATCAGTAGTAGTAGTTTTAAGGGAAAATTTGAAGAGTGGACTTTAGGTAGCCCGAATAGTTTAAACCTGCTTAACCGGCGCTGGCCTAGTGTGCAACAGTGGCAACTCCGCGCTAATTCGCGCTAAAACGCGCTTTATAGCAGGGGGCTGGAAAAGACAGGAAATGACCCAAAATGGCCAATAGACTACAAGTTACTGCCTTAAACCACTCCTCTAAGGGCAAACAGGCAGCTCAGTACTCCCCACTCTCACTGGTGAGTAAAGAAACTTCCCCCTGACCAAACAAGGAAAATGGAGAAACACAGGAACCAAGACAAAGCCCAGGGATCAGCAAAATCTGGTCTCTGGAACACTAGTTAGGAAAGTATGGAAAACAAGGATATTTTTTTTTGTTTTTTCAAGTTTTTTTACAGAAAAGCAGAAAACACAATAAATGCTATGATTTTCGACTAAATGCTATCAAAAGCTAGTACACTTGAGTGTATTAGCCTGTAGTTTAACTTTTAGGCAAAACTTAAACTAGCAAGTGCAGTAAACAGTTTTAGCTTATAAACACAGTAAAAACAGTGCAGACTTTGATAAAACAAGCAGAAACAGTAGATGAAAGGCACAAAAAGTCGAAAAAAGCCAAGAAAAATACTTAAAATCTGGAAAGGTATATTTTTAAACTTCTCCCTTCTTCTGTCACCCCCTGCATGAAGAGCCTTAGCTAAAAATATCTTACTACCATAACCTGAATACGGTCTAACATTAATGTGCCTAAATGTACCTCAAAACATACAAGTTCCAAGCAAAAGAAAGTTTATAGATGTATCCAAATAAATGATATGAATGTGCATCACTGTGACCTCTTAATCCGAATGGTTACTTATTGCGGAGTTTCTCGTTTCCATAGCACATTAAGATTTAAAATTACTCCCACAGTAAAAATAATTCTCTGTATTGGGAAATAAACAGATATTCCCTAAGAAAAAGAAAGAATTACTTTACTATTCCTGCCTAACTAAAATTCAAAACTACAGTGGGGAAAATGCCTTCTCAAGATTAGGACCATCAGCATGGAATTACCTCCCTAGTGTAGTACAAGAATATAATATTTGAATCATTCAAAACATCATGACTTGGTCATTTACAGAATGAGGATAAATGCACCTGCCTTCAGGATTCTCGCTGGAAAACTAGAAACACTATTTGAAATAATTATATCACATTTGCCTACTGCCAGAAGCACAGTTGTAATTAGTTCACATAAATATAGTTATATTTCAATTAATCTTGTGTATGCAAGTTGTGTATACATTTGAGACAGTGTGATTGTTTTAAGACTGTATTATGTTTCTATATTCTGTCTGCATGACACCTGCTTAAGATACCTCTGTGCAAAGCAAGACGCTGCATACTTTCTGCTCATCTTTGTATCCCTTGCCCAATGTCACCTTAATCAACTGTTATTTTATTTATTTTGTTTTTCTTTACCTGGTTTGACCGACTGGGGTTTGTCAAAAAAAAAGACAAAAGAAAAGCTTCAGCACAGGCACAGGGAGAAAAGCTCCAAAATATTTCAAACATTTTTAAACAGACATTACGTAATATACGTGAACATACATTATGTAATATACATGAAGCATTACACATACATTTGCTAATTAGACTACATTTATATGAAAGGCGAGGAAACTCTTAGAGTATAAAAGACATATATGCATTAGTAAATGTTGAACGTTGAGCATTTGATGAGGCATGTTACTGAGTTTGTCAGATACATAAAAGATCATGTGATCAGTGCTTAGAAATTCAAAGAAATGGAGGCGAGGGAAGGAACTAGGTAGGGCAGAAAATATTTCTGCTGTAGTTAAGCTGTGGGGTGTAAAGCAGGTTCAAAGACAATTAGATATAAAGTTTTATATTAGAAGTCCAGAGATAGGAGGTGACCAGTGTCACAAAAAAATAAGTAATGTACTCACCATAATGTTCCATCTGAGTTGTTGCTCTTCATTTGTCTTCAACTTGTGGGTACTCGGATCCCACCCAGCCGCATTTCCAGCATCTGATCCGAGCTCCAAGCTCCTCCCCTACCCATAATGACCCTGTCTTCCTCCTCCCTTCAGATAGAGTTTGCTGCTAACCATAGCATCCCAACCTGACACAAGGCCTTATTTCATAACCGTAGGTTTCTCCAGATATACGAGGAGAATAACAAATGAATGCTGAAGTGGTGACTATACTTCTATCCAGACCACCACGCAGCCACAAAAGGCAGGGGGAAGGAGGGAGGGACGGTTGAAGACAAATGAAGAGCAGCAACTCATATGGAATGTTATGGTGAGTACATAACTTCTTTATCTGAAGTTGTTGTCTTCAAATGTCCTTCAACCTGTGAGACAGAATCCCCAGCTACCAACACACCTGGGAGGCCCTCATGGAAGGATATTCCAGAGCACGGCGGAGCCAAAGGACGCCCTGTTCCTGGATAGAATGTCCAACTTATAGTGTGAAATGAATGTATGCAAAGATGCCCAAGTGGCAGAAGAGGAAATATCATCCAGCAAAACTCTGGACCAGAAGGCAGATGAAGTCGCCATAGATCTAGTCAAATGCACCTTAACATGTTCTGGTGGGGACAAACCTCTAACTGAATATGCCAGGATAATATATTGGGAAATCCAACAAGCAATGGTAACTTTCACTACAGGTTACCCTAGAAAAGGCATAGAATAAGAAACAAAAAAAGATGGTCAGATTTACGGAAAGACAGTCCTGTGCAAATAAAAACGTAATTTTCGATGAACATTCAACAAATGCAATTTGTACTCTCCCTTGTTCTGAAAACTGGGAAAGAAAACAGGGAGATTAATAACCTGATTAATGGTTGATTCCGAAGCCACCTTGGGAAGGAAAGAGGGATTAGTATGTAAAGACATCCTATCTTTATATAAGATCATACATGGAGGTTTGATTGCCAACACCTGAAGCTCCGAAACCTTTTTGGCTGATATAATAGCAATCAGGAAAGCAGTTTTCCAAGACAAAAACTGTGAATCTACTGAAGCTGCTGGTTCGAAGGAGGAAGAAACAAAAGCTTGCAGAACCAGCGTAAGACCCCAGAAGGTGTTGGGTCTTTAATTGGTGGCTGAAGCAAAACGGTACCCTTCAAAAAGGCCTTGCAAAGCTTAGAAGAAGCTATAGAAGCCAATTTGATGCCTACATGAAAATTAGATATAGCTCCCAGTTGGACCTTGACCATGGAAAAACTGGCACCTCTGTGAAAAATGTATGCCACAAATTCGAAAACCATTGGAATTGGAGCAGTAAAAGGATCTAGAATATGTTGCGAGGCCCAGATAGCAAAATGCTTCCACTTGCTGGAATAAATCTTCCTAGTGGAAGACTTATGAGCCACAACTAATATTGTTTTGACTGGTGAGGATAACCTGGGAGTCCTGGCTATCATGGGAACCGGAGCAGCCAAGCGGTGAACTTCAGACTGCCCAGATCTGGGTGAGGTATCCCTGAGGGATGCGAGATGATGTCCAGAACCAGATCTAATGTCCATGGAGGACACTACGTGAGACCATAAAGAGGAGAACCAGACTTGGTGAAGCCAGAATGAGGCAATGAGGATTACAGAGCTCCGCAGCCTGCAAGCTTTCTGAAGGAATTTTGGGATCAGAGGGAGAGGAGGGTAAGCATACAGAAGACCGTAGGGCCAAGCATGAATCAGAGCATCTCTGGGGGCTTCTTCCTGTGGGGGTTCAGAGCAAAAAACTCGCTGCACTTCAAGTTGGAAGGAGAGGCGAAGAGATAACAGCAAGGCTGACCCCACTTGAGAAATAACTGTTTTGCTACCGAAGGATTCAGAGACCACTCGTCAGGCATCACAACAGACCTGCTGAGCCTGTCCGCTAGAATGTTGGACCTCCCCAGAATGTGCGTTGCTACCAGACAACGGCTGGTGGAGATCACTCAGTCCCACACTCTCGTGGACTTGTGACAAAGGGGGTATGACCTAGTTCCCCCCTGTTTCTTGATGTACCAGACAACCGACATATTGTCGGTCTGGATAGCAATTGTCCTGAGAGGAAAATGGGCATGGACCACTTTGCAACGCTAGGAGCACCTCCCTCATCTCCAGGATGCTGATATGCAATCGGGTCTCATGGGGGGACCACGTGCCTTGGACTGCCCTTCCCAAACAATGCCCTCCCACCTGAGTAGGGAGGTGTCCATGGTCAGCATGGTCAAGGGGGCCAGCAGAATAAAAGGGAGACCCCGAAAAAGATCAGGGGAATGAATCCACCATAGATGAGAATCTCTGCATGCTCGAGACACGTGAATCGCATGAGACAACGGAAGATCTAACAATGACCACTGAACCGCCAGAGTCCATTGCAGTACCCTCATGTGTAATTGAGCTGCAAGCACGAGGGTGATCGTGGCCACCATGGACCTCAACGCCCATAAGACCAATTCTGCCGTCGGCAACTGGGCTTGAAGGATACACACATCAAGCTTCAAGGACTGAATTCTGTCTGAGGTTAGAAAAGCCTTGGTCTGAGTAGTGTCCAACCGAGCTTCACTGAAATCTAGAACTTGAAATGGACTCCGTAGGGATTTGTTGAGATTGATGGTTATGCCCAACTGGTAGGCTATTTGAAGGGAATCCCTTGCTTGGGAGTCAATGCTTGGAAGTGGCAGAAAGGAGCCAATCGTCCAGGTAAGGGAAGACATGGAAGCCCTGCATACACAGGTGAGTCGCTACTACTGCCATCACTTTGGTGAACACCCTGGGGGCTGTGGTGAGACCACAGGGAAGTGCACTGAACTGATAATGACTGGCCCTCAGCCAGAAGTGGAGGAACCTCAGAGCACCTGTCCATCTTGATCTGGTAGTACGTGTCCTGGAGATCGATTGGGAAACATCCAGTCGTTCTCCTGCAGGAAGAGCAGGATAGACTGAAGAGTGACCATCCGGAATTTCATCTTGGCAACTAACATTTAAGATGGAAAGATCCAGAATGGGTCTTAAGTCCCCCATTTTCTTTAGCACTAAAAAAAGATTCTGGAAAAGATGCCCAATCCGGACTGGTCCAGGGGGATGGGCTGGATGACTCACTTTTCTAGCAACTTTGCAATTTCTCATGCTGCCTCCTCCCTTTGTCCAAGTGGAAAATCCAGGAGGTGTTTGGGCGGGAGCAGTGGTTAAAGGAAGGGGACTGGAATAGCCTCTGGATATGATCTGCAACACCTAACAGTCATATGTCACTGACTCCCAGGCTGTTGGTGTAGCAAAAGGTGTCCCTCGACTGCCTCTAGAGCAGAGTAGCTGGGCAACCCTTCAGAGCGCAGGCCTGTCTGAGAAAGGCTCTCAAGACCCCTGATTCCTCAGACCTCCTCTGCCTCAGGAGTGGCATCTATCAAATCCCCCTCTGCCTCTAGGAGAAGGCGAGTCCTGAGCGTCTTGGGAGTAGCTTTGAGATTTCTGGAACCACATCTTCTTTGCCCCCTGCTGACCCCTTGAAAAGGTTCGTTGAGAGGTGGAAAAGCGGATTCAGATGGCAGACAGTCTTCCCATCTTTCTCGCTCTGGACAAGAATGTCACTACCAACTTTCCAAAGAGGGTGGAACCGTTGTAAGGGGCGTTAGTAAAAGATACCTTAAAGGGCTCCAAGAATGCAAAGAGCTGGGGGACAGGCATGATGCCTGATGGCAACACCTGTCCCAGCAGCTCTAGCGGCGCCCTCAGTAGTATGAGAAAGAAGCCGCATAGAGGTGTTAGTGATCAATATGAAGGTGGCCAGATGAGAGGAGAAAACCTTCTTGTCCTCCGCCGACATGGACCCTTGGGAAGACTCAGCAATCTTCTTGACTAGGTCTCGATGGAGTCTAATTACATGTGCCATATAGTTCAGTGCATGTACTGAAAAGATGGCTGAAGCGTACACCCGCTTCTCAAAGTGGTCCTTCGTCCTGGACTCTCGGTCTGACGGATGAATTGTGGAGCTCTCCTGCATGAGTTCCTTCTTAGTGGTTGCTGCCACTACCATGGCATCGATGGGGATCCCCTTGGTCTAGTAGGTCCTATCCAAGGGAGCATTCAATATCTTTCAGGGCATTTGGGGTTCGGCTCCACCATGTCACGCTCCTTCCATGCCCAAGATGTAATTAGATTCACCATGGGAGGGGACACCCAGGATGTAGAGAGTCCTGTGCGAAATGACTCCAGGAACACAGATTCATCCAGGTTGGGTTTCTGGGTAGACCAACCCCCCCTCATTGACAAAGGATCTCCATGATGTCTCCAAAGGGAACATCCTTGGGGACTGATTGGGGGGGGACCTCCCCTTCCTCCAAATTGGTGTCATATGTATGTTTTCGAGGCACCTCCTCTGGAGGAGTCTCTGGGGAGAAGTCGAAAACATCTGGCTGCTCCCATATGGGAGCTCCCTGGGGCAAAGAGGCAGCAGGCTGTTCCTGTGATAACAGGATGGCGGAATCCATACCAGAAACAGATGGAGCCAGGGCAGACTCCGAAGACAAGATCATCAAGGGTCTCGATGGGATCGAGAGGCGTCTCTCTTCACCACGCTGAAGGCAGAACGAACCAACCGTCTGAGAAGGGGCTATAGACAAGTCTGCAACAGTCTGTCTCAACAGGGGAGCCAGAGCCGAACCTCCAGGTGCAGAGACTCCGATTGGAAGGCTCTGCTCTGAAAAACTGAGCTAAAACCATCCCCTCAGATCTGATGCCGAGGCCATGGCTCAGAGCTGGACTGATCCAAATTTGTCACTGAGGCCATGGCTCCGAGAGCTGGACTAATACAAACCTGTCGCCCAAGGTAGCGGCTGGTGTCAAGGTACCATCGGCACTGATCTCAAAACGCTGAGTGTCCTCGGATCCAAGAACTCCAAAACCAGGGGTCAGATTGGAGAAGGAGCAATCAGAATGAAACTGGACTGCATGCCCCCTGCTCCAGAGGGAGAGGGGACAGGCAAGACCCCATCTGCATCTGGTGCGGATGAATCTCTGCATCATTCTGTTCACCTCGGCTTCAGAAAGACTACAGGTGGATCTGGATGAGGTCGTCACCAACACCGGCCTAGAGGGGCGGTGGGGGGACGCCGAGGCCGGGGAGCAAATAAAAGCACCTCCAGCTCTGGGGAGAAGTGAGGGGAACAGAGCCTGGGAGACTACACTCTTGGAACCGAGCTGATTTTGGCTGGGGGACCTGCAGATGATGAGCCGTTGGGAGACCGCTTCCTAGGTTTGTCCCTATGCTTATATTTGTCTTCGTCCTGTGTCCTTTTAGTAGGAGGTTGAGTCCCAGAGGCCAGGGCGGAGACGGAAGAAGCAGGGGTAGCAGAAGTAGAGACCTTGGCCCCGGTGGTAGGAGGGTGGGTGATGGCCTTTCAATATTAGTTTATTCCTCCTGTCGATCAATGCACGGGGATTGAACCCCATGCAGATCAAGCAGGAGTTCTCTAGATGGACCACCCCTAAACACTCAACACACAGAGTGTGGCCGTCAGCTGGGGAAAGCTTGTGGTAACACACTGTGCACTTATGAAGTCCCAGTTTGGGAGTCTCCAACATACCTAAACGGAAGAGGCCCAAACACACAGACATACTCATATGCACACACTCCTAATGAAAGGAGGGAAGAAAAGTTTTTTGTTTTTTTTTAATTACTGACGCAAACCCGGAGGGGAGGTAATAGAAAAGCTAGAAGGAAGAAACTAGCTAGAGTGACTTAAGCCGACAAAAATATTCACTTACCCAAAAAGTTGCTCATAGAAGTGGATCACGATGCTTACAGAGACACAGCAAACGATACCTAGGGGAGGAGGAAGACAGGGGCATTATGAGCAGGGGAGAAGCTTGGAGCTTGGATCAGATGCTGGAAATGGGGCCAAGCCAAATCAGAGTACCCACAGGTTGAAGGACAACTGAAGACAACAACTTCAGATCAATGTATATAGCCAGGAGACATTGGTTAAACTATTTAGGAATTAGTCAAGACTGACTGCTTGGTATAGGACTCAAAGATAAATGATTTTACAATACAGCTAGCTGAAGATAACAGTGGCATTTATTCCGGAGACGTACAGGAGAACAGACACTGATTTAATAGGTAAAGTTTTAGATGAGGTTTAAATAAGTTTGCATTCTGAATGAATTTCAGTGGTAGTGGGATGTGGTTCCACAATTCAGCTACACTACTTGCATATAAACAGTCACCTGTAGTATTAGATGATTTGACTATAGTGGTTAGTGATTTTTCTCTAGAGCGTAAAATTCTATTGGGAAGTAGTGCTGTATTAAGTTAAGGGCTGGTCAATTTTATGGCTTATAGAAAGGTCTGTGTATTGTAATTAGCTGAGGTAAAAGTTATGTGACGTTGTAGCTCTAACGAATTTAATTCTCAGAGGAAAGGCAGTGGAGTGTTCTATTGCTATAGTTTACTGCAAATTTGGATATTTTATTCTAACATTGCTCAAGTTTGGACATTTGTGAGACCTGAAGTTTTGAAGACTAGGACAGCATACAAGAGAGAATCCAGTAAGAAATTAGAGGCTATACATCTTCTGCAATGTAACATATGATATGCTTCTGGACAGCGTCTGAAAAAGATCCATGGAGATCAATACTCTGCCTCGATTAACAAATACAAATAAAATAAATAAAATAAACAATTAAAATGATTCTGACTGTAATGTTCTGTACTGTTCATCAGTACTTGGGTCATGACTGAAGAGGGTCAACAGACCAGCTACGGTCCAGACCATATGATTGAAGTTTCAAAACGCTGAACTGTTTGTACTGAGATTGCATTAAGAGTGGGAATCTGAGAATTTCCCCTTTACCAAAAGGAGTGCAATCTCAAAATTAAATATATATATATATATATATATATATATATATATATATATATATATATATATACACATACATACATATACACACACATATATGTGGGATCCAATGTTTGAAGTTTCACTACTTCGAACCCCACTTCACTGAGTCCACTTGTTCGAAGTAGTGAAACTTCAAACACTGACTTCGGCATTCACACTACAGCGCGGAATGGGAATATTCCCTTTTCCCCGCTGTAGTGTGATCTCGGAGTTGGTATATTTAAGAAGGGGGGCTTGCCCCACCTGCAAAAACATGTTTTAGTGTTGTTGTTTTTTTTTTGGGTAGCCCAGGGAACTAGACTTCAGCGAAAGTGCACTTTCGTTTAAGTGGACTTTTGCTGAAGTGTAGGGTCTACTGCTTTATTTATATATATATATATGCCCCCTGCAAAAAAAAAATTTTTTTTGTATTTTTTGAAGTTATTTAACGTTATTCATGTGGGTTTGACCATAGGCAGCTCTACATTCTGGAAAGTCGATATAGCAAAGTAGATCAGACCAGCTCATCTACCCAGTAAAACGGGAAAAAAAATGGAAATAAAGTTTCCACAGTGACTGACAACATGGTGCAGTGTATTTCAGTAACATAAATAATTTACTATACTTGCCAACTTCACTACTAACTGGATCCAAAAAGTATTTCACAACTCCACACCACAAATCAGTCAAGTAACCTTACTTGGGATTATGTTTTTTTTTTGTTTGTTTGTTTTGCTTTGGAATTCTGCAATGTGACAACAGTGCAAGCAGCTAAAAACACAGCTCTGGGCAGTGCTGAGTTTAAATTAGCAAAAGCCTGCAAACTGCTGTAAATTGTCTACAACATCCAGAAGGTCAATACAGAAAAGAAGAAATGAAGTAAAAAGAAGAACTACTAAGAAAACTGAGGAACACTGCGAGAAGTGCGATAGAAAAGAGCTGGCAAAAGCAGATGGTAGTAGCAGCCAAAGGAAAAAAAACCTTCACCCACTTACAAAGAAAGACTGACCAAATACTGTCAGATTTTTCTTTTCAGGATAAGTTGGTCCCTGTTGGAACATACAATGACAACTAACAAAAGTCTGCAGGAAAAATGTATTTTAACCTGGCATTCAGAGGAAATAGTTGATAATGCAAATTGCTGAAAAGGAGATGAAAGAAAATATGGTAGAAGTACTGTTGCATAAATCTTACCTCTAACAATAGATGTTCAAATTTCTCACTGCCTCAGTGGCATTTTGGGTTATCTGCCAAAGTAACCCAGTAGTGGCCAGCTTTCAAAAGCTCAGACTCTCCTCACATGACAGCTGACTAAGCATATGCACAGATGGAAATCGATAGCCGTCACAGTGAGTGCTCAGGTTTTTTCGCTTCCACAAAGGAGAGGAGAGTACCTGAATCATCTAGCAGAGGGAGATCCATGGGCAGACAAGCTGAGATGGCCACAAGTTGCACTTTAATCGAAGCATATGACAAACCATTTCTAAGTACCTCACACAAATATTTCAAAACCAGAGGTATCAAAACCCTTTCAGAAACTCTCATACTGGCTAGACACCACATAGAAAATCTCTTCCACTTGTAAACTTAAGATTTTATAGTTGCAAGTTTTCTGGCCTCCTTAAATCCATCCATCCAGAATCCATTTTTGCACATGGGGTTGGGGTGTTACGTCAACAGTGACAATTATCTAGAGCCAAGGTATACACCCCACCAGGTGGCTAGCCCTGCCACAGTAGTTCATCCATACCACACACTCAAATGCATACTCACACTTATGACCAATCTAGTGTGTCCATTCCATATACAGCATGTCTTTGGAACATGGGAGGAAACTGGAGCACCCGGAGGAAACCCATGCTAACACAGGGAGGGCATGCATACTCCTCACAGGAGGGGCCCCAGCTGAGAATCGAACTAGGGAACCTCTTGCTGTGATAAGACAACATTATCTATATCCTCATGGAACAAGTGTCTAAAAGGTATGAAAATTGAATTATCCAACCTGTCAGTTGCAATTTCTCTAAGTTGGGGCGTACCATTTGCCCCTGATGCTGTCTGAGCAGATCCGGTATTTGAGGAAGCTTGTGCTGTCTTTGACCAGTTCTACTAAAATAACTCACACTGCCTGGGCCAAAATGGTTTACCACAATGATTTTTGGCAATTCTTTCCAAATATTTAGAAGTACCTTGAGAATCATTGGAAAGGGTGGAAATGCACACAGGAACATTCCTGACCATTAGAATGATACAGTGTCTGTTCTTCCAAGCAGAAATTTTTTCAGTTGTCTGTTTTGAAAGGAGAGAAACAGATCTGCTTGAGGTGTTCCCCACATCTGGATCAAGTCATGGAAGACCCTCAACATGGAGCTTCCACTCTTGAGGGTCTGTCCGACATATGCATAGTCTGTCTGCCACTGTGTTTAGCTCTGATGGAATGTATGAGGCCTGAAGAATCATAGCATGCTGTACAGCCAGCTCTCAGGCCATCAATGCCAACTGGCAAAGATCATATGACCTTGTACCCCCTTGCTTGTGCAGGCATCACATCATGGCAGTATTGTCTATGACCACTAGAAGAGGACCTAGTGTCCACAAGTGGTTAAGAACTTTTATGGCATGAATCACTGCCAACATCTCTCTTACATTTTTGTGCTTTGGCATTTCCTGAAGACTCCACAAGCCCTGCAATTGAACTTCCACAGGTACTGCTCCCCACGCAAAACCTGAGGAGTCTATCCTAACAGACTGAATTTGGGTCTGAAGAGAGAAAAGGAGTCCTGGATTCAGAGACAGTTGATCCCTCCACCTCTGCAGTTCCTGTTTCACAAGTCCTAGTACTACTACCTGGAAGTCCAGGAAACGAAGGTGCTTGGTCCAACAATTCTTAAAGTACCACTGAATTTTTGTCATGTGCATTCTACTTAGTGGTATCACGAGGATCATTGACGCCATGAGGCCTAGAAATTTGAGGAACTCTCTTGTTGAGGCTACGTCTAAGAGACAGAAATCCAAGAAAATGCCCTGGTAAGTCAGAAATACTTCTAGCAAGAATGCAATCCATTTTCACTGTGTCTATTCAACACCCCCAGAAAAACAAATTGTTGAGAGGGTAAGAGGAAGGGACTTTGGAAGATTCAATTTGAAACCCAGGTGGGAAAGGAGGGATGCAACTTTACATAAAGACTCCAAGCTCCTGGATACACAATCTGTACAAATCATCAAGACATCTAAATAAGGAAAAATGTTGCTGTCTATGTTTCTGCAACAGGTAACCACTGGGACTAGATACTTTGTAAACATTTGAGGTGCAATAGATTGCCCAAAGGGTAATGTAAAACACTGACCATGTAAGCCAAACAGCAAATTTCAAAGAATTCCTTAAATTGGGAGCAATATGATAAGTATCTTTGAGATCCAGAGTCCCCAAGAAACAGTGGTCTGGAACAACACTAGGACCAGCTGTAAGGGGAGTCTTTTAAATTTCTGAACTTTCACAAAGGTGTTTAAGAAGGATAAATCTAAGACAGGTCTCCAGGAGTGCTCCTTTTTGGAGCAAAAAGACTCTGGAGTAAAAACCTTCGACTTGTATCACAGAAATTGGTACTATGTTCTCTGTCTGATAAAGCATTGGAGAAACAGCTCTGTCTGGGCTGGGATGGTGGGTATGGGGGAATTCTCCTGAAAGGGGAAGAATTTTCTATTCACTGTCAAGCATATCCCCTCAGAATTATTCTCAGAACCCATTTGAGTGAGACTATTTGTGGCTGGCTTGTAGGGTTGAGCAAAAGGCTTGGGGAAGGAAGAAAAGAAGGGATGACTGGGGAGGAGGATTAGGGGTGCTCTGTGATGCTGCATAGTCATTCTTTTGCAGAAGGTTGATGCTTTTTTGGAGAGGGATCCCTATTGTTTGGTTTTGAAAAATTATCCCCCCGACATTTCTTTTTGGATCCCTGACTTTTGTTTGGCTGGGATTTTTATTTGTTCTGTCCCTTGATAGAAGACACCTTGTTTGTGGAGAACTTGCGTGCATGAAACATCTTAGATACCCCCACACATTAATTCGCCTCCATCGTCCCAATGTTTGAGAATTTGTGTAACAGAGTGCCCAAACAGAAATTTAGAACTTAAAGGTGCATTCAAAATTTTGGCTTTTAAATAATCAGAGAAGTTATGTATGTAACCAGGCATACAGTCTTAAAATAACAGAAGCAGCAGCATTTGCCCAAACTATCTGCACATTCAAGCACTTCCCTCTAAGTTTTGCAACCTGAGTAAAATTAGAAACACTTTCATTCATATAAGACTTTTTTGCTGTAGTTAATAATGCAGCAAAATCATCCAAATTGTATGCACACTAATATAATTTCCCCATATACCCTTGATAAGTTAACACTCTGAAGGCTAGAAAGTAGTATCTGTTTTCCCTGAATATCTAAGCATTTAAGACTTATTATATCTGAAGAGACCCTGTATTTTCTCTGAGCCTTTTTAAGGACTGCTACAATAGATACTGGTGTCATGCAGACAGTTTTATAAACATCTTCCAATGCTGGTAAGGGGGTGGGGGATAGAGACAGAATTAGGTTATCTCATCCTCGAAAAGGCCAGATATCCATCTTGGCCATGGGTTAGTTATAGACTGCTCCCAAGCAAAAACATCACTAAATCTAGCAATTTATTTATTTGACATTTGTTAACAGGGATAAGTCTGATTAGGAAGGGGACAACTTTCAGCAGAGGCCAGGGAAAAAAAACGCCATGCACATAAAAGATCAAGTGTATTACAAATACATACAGTGAATACATAAAGTAACTTTTGAGACAAACAAGCTAGTTAAGATTATACACATATATGTGAGATAGAAACAAAACACTGACAACATTAATACATAAAAGCAATTTACAATTGAAGACAGAGGAAGAGATTAGTAGATGGCTAGGCAGGATTGAGGCAAGCCCAATCATCTAAGGAAAGTGTACACTTGTTTGAAGTTAAGCTCAGGTTCAACTTCCAAAAAATCAGAGTGAGTGGCCTCAGTGTCAACTAGGAATTCACCACTGTCCTCCTCAGATTTTTTTATCATTCTCTGAAACATAAAGATCTCCAAACAAACTAGCATTAGAGCTATGTATGGGAACATAACCACCAGAATTAGCTGTCTGCTGAACACTCTTAGCAAACCACATCAGCCTTATAAACAGCTATAATCTGATTTTCAGCTGTATGATAAAGCTTCTGTTTATTTCCTTCTGAACTTCAATACTAGATAAAATACCTGGGGACAGAGTACTATCTGGCAAGGGGTCTCTTACTCCAGACTACTCCTGAACCTAAGGGTTTGGTTTTCCCATACCTGCGTTAGGTAGGTACTGGAACAGCCCCACAGGATGTGTTAAATACCCATTCCATAGTGATTGACAAAGCTAGACTACAGGGAGACGGGGTAAAAGGTCAGTGGTCTGCAGGACGAGCAGTGGCTTCAACAGAATCACTAACCACAGGCGGAGACATATATATTTTTTTCAGGTGCAACCAGATTTGATGGGTAGGTACCAATCTCACTGTAGATGGATAATAAATCTTAGGTCAATCAAGTCAGGGAACAGAACACAAAACAGAATGACAAATGGGGAGTACTGGATAATCTACCACAATAAATTTCTAGTAAAAAATATGCCCTCACACAACTAATCTCTGCCAGAGTGTGTTATTATCACCAAAAAAAGGTTGACATGTACTCATATATTTTTTTTATTTATAACAAAAGTTAAAGAATTTCCACACAACGTCCAAACATCAAGGCAACCTATGTACCAAACCAGTGTTAAACGATTAGACAGACACCAAACACATTAAACTGCCATAAAATAATATTTAATAACAATTTAAACTACATCTTCTTGTCAGAAAGCAAATTCTCCAAAGTACATTTGGATAACTTAATTCGCAATAAAATCATGATCTGATGTTAAAAACACAGTAGATACATACATACAGTAAATCTATTAATGCTGAAAAAATTCAGGTTCTGCCATATTTTCCTGTCAAAAGATGAAAATAAAGCAGAGTAACAACAGTAAAGACAGGCCTCCGGTGTCTCTCAGCACACATGCACACTGGACTTCTGACAGAAATACTGAAAGTTTCCTCAGAAACAAACATTTGCCAAAGATAGAAGCCAAGTAAACAATGCTACAAGCAGAAATTTCCACAGGAATTGATGTAAATTCTTACAAAATGTAATATATATATATACAAGTGTGTGTGTGTAATAATAAACAGAAAAACAGAAAAAGAATAATAAAATCTAATAAGAAAATGAGAGGAAATGGGTTCCCAAATGGGGAGTATCTAAGTGGTAAGCTGGAGAACTCAGCACTGGATCCTGTGAACAGTCAAACATTCTTCTCTAGCTGCAGAAAAAGTGTGTGACAGCTTTAAGCTTCCCTCTCAAGATACGCTCAGTCAATCAGCTGTCACAGGAAGAGAAAGGGATGAAGGCATTTGAAAACTGGCCAGTACAGAGTTACCTTAGCAGATGACCCAAAATGCCACGGAGACAGTAGGGATGATGAACATCAGCAATTAAATAAGAATAAAAGGTATAGAAGCTGTCTGAATTCAAGGATTGCTCATGCATAGACAACAACAGTCTTACAGCAATACCAAAACAAACTGAAAGGAAGGAAAGGATTGTAAAGATTTTATGAGGAAATGCCTCAAGCACTTCAGCTGGACTTCTATTCAGGATATTAAAACAGGGGAGACACCGCACAGTGTAATTATTTCAAATATGTGACCGAAAAAAGCAACCAAGACCTATGCTGGTTAAACTGCAGATATGTCAGCTAAAGTTTGGAAACACAAGGATTTATGTGGAAAATGTCTATCTATTACTAACACAAACTAATAGAAATTAATTTTTTCCTTCCATAAGACTCTGCAGTGACATGAAACATTTTTAAATTGATGTGTCCAGCTTTGAGTGTTCTCTTCAAATGGATTAAAAACATACACAATCCTCGACATGCACAAGATGAATGGGCAAAGAGGAAAAACAGCAGTTGGAGGCAAGACAAGATGATGGCGCAAGCAGTCAGTCATCACGTGCATAAAAGACAACCATAGGCACTTCAATGAAACAAGTATACACTACTCAGATAACAGCTTGAGTAATATAAAATATTACATGTTAAATTGTTACTTAAAATGAAAGTTTATATTTAACTGAATAGGAGGAAACGTTCCATCTGTGCTGTCGATCTTCATCTATCCTTGACTTGTAGGTTACGGTTCCGATCCTCAGAACCGATCAGGCCGTTATATAGCTCGCGTCAGCCAAAAATCTCTTGAGCTGCAAGTCTACCCACAACGCCACTCTCCACATTACCTCAGATCGAGTTTGCAATCATTGTAAAATATAAGTCAGAAACCTTGTCCAAGGTATCCCTAACACTAAGAACCCAGGACAGCATATCACTCCACCAGAAGTCTAAAGGAGGGGGCAGGCAGGAGGGGCGCAAGAATAGATGAAGATCGACAACACAGATGGAACATTATAAGACAAAACTTCTTTATCTGATGTTGTCAATCTTTATCTATTCTTGACTTGTGGAACAGAGTCCCCAGCTACCTTAGATTCTGGGTGGCCCTATGGAAGAATATTCCTGAGAACCAAAGGAGGCGCTCCCCCTGGAGACCATATCTAATTTGTAATGAGTAATAAAGGTATGTGAACTAGCCCACATTGCAGCTGTGCAAATTTCTGACATGGAAGCTTTGTAATGAAAAACAGCTGACGTTGCCATAGATCTGGTGGAATGTGCCTTGAATGACATAGGGAGCTTCATCTTAAGTTTGGTGTAAATGAAAGAGATGCAGTTGCTTAACCACTTGGACAAATTTACCCTTGGATACTAGTTTGCCCAAAGTTGCACTTGCAAAGGAGACAAATAACTGTTCTGATCATCTAAATTGTTTAGTTCTATCAAGATAGAAACATAATTGCCTGTGTACGTCCCGAAGGTGCAGGGAGTATTCTCCTTTATTTGAAAAATTTGGGAAGAATACAGGCAAGTCTATGGACTAGTTGATAGTGGTCTCTGATATCATTTTAGGAAGAAAACGTAGGGTTTGCTCTGAGTGACACTCTGTTCTTATAGAAATGTAAATAAGGAGCTTTAGAATGTAAAGTCTGTAATTCAGATACTTGCCTTGCCAAAGTGACAGCTGTGAGAAATGATGTTTTTCAAGAAAGGAATTTTAAATCACAAGTCACTGCAGGTTCAAATGGAGATTAAGTAAGTGACTAACACAAGAGTCAGGTCCCATGGTGGAAGAGGGTCTTTAAAAGGGGGCTTCAGGCTGATTGTGCCCTTAAGAAAAAAACTTACAAAGCTGTGAGAAATTAAGGTGATCCCCAATACAGTTATGAAAATTTGAGATTGCTGCTAAGGTAACCTTTATAGTAGGAGCAGAAGCGCCTTTGCTAAAGAGCGCAGCTAGAAACTCTATAATGTTCTCTACTGACACTGAAAAGGGATCCAGAGCATTGTCAGAAGCCCAAATAGAAAATCTCTTCCATTTATTAAGGTAGACACTGCTGGTGGATGGTTTATGGGATGCCAACAAAATGCATCATACAGGGGAAGGAATATCCTTATGCCTGGTGACTACCAGAATTGGAGAAACCAAGCAGTCTGAAGATTGGGATGCACTAGTCCCTAGGGGTGGGACAAGAGATCTGGAACTGGGTCCAGAGTCCATGGGCAGTGTAGTGGATGAGGCCAGAGGAAGAGAAACCATATCTGCTGAGGCCAGGAAGGAGCAATAAGGATTACAAAGCACAAAAAACAACAGCAAACCAATAAGTATTCCAATGCAGCTCCAAGTGTTGGTCAGTTGAAAAAAAATCCCAGCGCTAATATGGACAAGTTTTAAAACGTTTAATGCAGATGAAAAAGTAAAGTAAAATAAAATACGGTAAAATACATAAACAGCATAAACCACTAAGCGCTTTCGCCTCAGGTTATACCAAACAATTGATATGAATACTTTTGCCATATAAGTGCAAATAAATTATATTTTGTAATCTGACATAGTAAGCTGGAATTTTATGAAGTGATCCCTTAAGGTATTTGGGTTTCCACTAACATGGAAACCACTAATTTTTAACATCTACACAGGAGCACAAGCTAAGAAGTGTGGAGGCGAGCTGTCTAAGTGTTTACCCTTACAAGAGGATCGAAACAGGGTTGTTCACATTCACCATTTCTTTTTGCTTTACATTTCGAGCCATTAGCCAGATACACAAGAGATTCAAACATCACTGGACCTAAACAGAGAAACAGTAATGGGAAAAGAGCCTTTTTTTGCTGATGATATAATACATTAACAACCCAGAACATGAGACAAAAATTATATCACATAAACAAATATTTTAATAGTATTGCAAAACAGGAAATGAATGGTGTGAAAACAAATGCTATAGTTACAAACTACTCCACAATATATGACCTGGCACAGAGTTTTCCCTTTTTTGTGAGATCACGACAGTTTTAGATACTTGAGGATTTGTTTGAAATAGGATGCTGAGGAAGCAGCTAAAATATGAGAAGAAACTACTAAAACAATTATAAGTAAGATAAAACTATGGAAATTATTATTTTTGGACATAGAAAATAATAGAAAATTATGACGCTTCTGGTTGTACCAAATCTTCACATAGGTCAAGCTTATTATATGTATCAAACCAAGTGAGCGATATAAAAGAACATGAGAAAGGAAAGAAATGAGTTTCTTTGAGGGGGTAACAAAATGGAAGTAGTTGCAATGGGAAAAACCTAATGCTGAGAAAGGAAAAGGGTAGTTTGGGATTCCCAGAGTCTGATGTATTCCATACATCCACACATATTAGATTAACATATCTGATTTAGAATATGGACAATATGCCTGAATGGAAGCACATGATTTGCATAGTGCCCAAAAGGGTGAGAGAATCACAGATGGGCATTTGGCAGATCTAAGGAATGAAAATAAACAGCATTATGTAAAGCAAGTCTTTTGGTTAAAAGGTAGTTAGACCACAGAAAAACACTAATATTTTATAATATATTTATTAATAAGGAATTATACAAGAGAGAATGTCATGGACATTTGGAGATGAAACAACACAGCACCAAAATTTTGGGAGCAATTAATAAAAGCAGATGAGGTAATAAAATAAGGTGAAGCTAGACAACTTTTAAGTTATTAAATTCAAATCAACTTGCATATACAGGTCTTGTATTAGAGGACAAGGAAGATATGTGGAAGCAATTTTGTCAAACCACAACACCAGATTCTATAACCAATACTAGGACAGAAATGGCAGACTGGAAAAAGAGCAACAAATACAGCATATAATGCAATGCTATAACTCAGAAGACAATACAGTACAAAGCTAAAAACAGTAAGGAGTGAAAAACTAAATAAAGCTGTGAATGGAAACATGTCTTAATGATGCCCAACTAAATCAAAATTTAGAATTTGGGTTAAGAAATACTTACACAAATATCTCTATACCCCTATGAGACTAGATTTTTTTCTGCAGATAAGACGCCTGCTTTGGAGATATGATGTTTCTGGGAATGTATGGAGTTGCTTCAGTACAAAGATTACTTGAATAATATGCCAAGTCTTATACTTGGGAAGATAATTTGAACTTGTACAGAGATGCTTATGCTGAGTTGGGGTAAAACAACATGTTATAAAGAAATAAAAAGCACCGTTATATTTAGTATTGATAATGGCTAAAAAAGTTACAACTAGAAAATGAAAAACCAAAGAAACAATAAGAGATGTGAAAATGATTACAAAGATGAAAAATACAGAACTGCGAATTAATGGAGATCAGAAACAGAATTTCATAGTAAGAAAATGGGCTATTTGGGATACCATTTTTGAATTTGAGCTTGAAGAGGATGCTGACATGGAATAAAGTACTCAAAATCTATAGATAGATTCAAACACAATGTGTCACTGGTACAATTGTTAAGACTTGTAGTACAGTGTAAATAAAATGATACACTCACTAATGCATTCCTGATCACAAGTTAGATTGTAAACAATCTGTGTGCACAACTGCTTTGTTTAATGAGCAATGTTAAATCAAATATGGGATTAAAACAGAACAGAATTGCCTGCTTAAAAATACAAAGTTACTGATAACTGAATGAAAGCACTTACTGTTTGACATGAGGTTGCTTTACTAGTACTGTATTAACATAAAATTATAAAATGTGGTATAAGCAATCAGTGCCAAAATTACAAGAGAACCATGCATGGGGATTGCACAATACAGTACAGTATACTGAAAGGTATTGCTAAAAAGGTATTTACATCGCTAAACAAAGTAAGCTTGTTTGGCTTAACCCAAGTCATCAACTTTCCAACCAGATCCAATTACTCTTGTGGAAATCACTCTACAAAGACCTGGATCCTGAGCAATACTCCTGATGTCACACTACTTCCACAACCACATGCTAATCTGCACCATGTCAAAATTATGTAATACCAGCAATGAGCCGCACAACACTGCTCTCAGGAGAGACTGATTAACCAGAACTTATTACTCATCTGATCCCTCTAATACCAAGGAGGTACTTGTTTTTAAGCTAATACTGAGATCTGTTTTTCTTGCCTGGAACTGTTCTGTGCAATTTTTATCTTGAGAGAAGAGGAATTTGCAGATTCTGCACAGTAGCCTGTGGTAGTTGGTTAGCGTTGTTAGAGTCTACGCACTGATGCTTGTTTATGGCTTGCTTTAATATCTGACACATTTGCCCTTGTTTGGGCTGAGCTGTACAGTTTTACTTCCCTGAGAAACTGATTTATTGGCAGTAACTACTGATCTGCTATTCCTCCCACATTAAGGAAGTGTTTACTTTTAAATTAATACTGAGACTTGTGTTCTGAGCATTTATTTGCTGGCAGTTAGTTATCACTGTGAGTTTCTATTAATTATAACTCGTTTTTGACTAGCTGCATTGCATGGCCATGCCCTTGTTTCAGCTCTGCTATGTATCATATGGGATTATCGGAATTCTTGTTACATACTTCCTATTGGTTGTCTTAACAGTACTCACCACCAAAGGATCTGAGAACAGTTATTGTGCGTGTACCTTCTCATACTGCTCCCATTATATTGTACTATCCTATAGATTTGCGCAAGTGTCTTTATCTCTCTATACTAATTCAGTTGTGTTATCATGATACACCTTACACTGCATAGTACTACGTTTCAGGTATGCACTGTTTAAAACTGTTGTCACCATAACTGTTCTCTCTCATACACCAAGTCATGCTTTTAAGTTTCTTCTGATCTGTCAGAATTAGTACTTGTACTGATCTGCTGTACTCACAACACTGTCTTTTTAAATTTTTTATCATTCTGCTCTCATCAAAAAGTGTATCCCCGCATGCCCTCATTTCTGCGTTTTCACCAAGCTATTTTTCCCCTATCCCTTTTTTGGGGTTCCAGTTATGGTTTCCGTGCCTGTATTGTTCTGTTGTATACACTAGCCTGTGCTTTATTTTTCCCATCACTCTTATCTCTTGTATATATTGCTGCATACTAAACTTTCTTCTGTGTTTAGTAAACTGTTTAATTTTGTTGCACTGTTTTCAGCTGTGCTGTTCATCTTGGCTAAGTTCTTGGTTGGACTGAGTGCTGTGGTAATACTGTATACTAAGGAACAATTAAGATTTGTTTAGCTAAAACAGAAATACAGACAACTCCTGCCCCATTTCTGCATGCTTTATAGCACTTGCATTTTGAAGCAGTGTAGTAACTGCCTCATGCTTAAAGAAAACGCATTATTGCTGCCCCAGCAAGACTCAATATGTGAGAGTTGCAAATACTTGTCTAGTCTGCAGACCACACACTCGAGTCTTGACATACTCAGTAAACACCACACACACAAAACATAGCTACCACACTACACTTACTTATGTTGTGGTGTTTAAGAAGCCATATCTCATGCCTCCAAGAATTAAAAACCCATAATTATTACAGACAACAGGTTAGATCTCTATACCAGTACCAGTGCCACAAATGTCAGCACACCACACGCACGCACACGCACACACGCTTCTATGAGCCAAAATGGAGCAGATGCTGAGCCCAAAAAGCACACAAAGTCTGCAACTATGCAAGGTAATGTTTTGTTAAGTGCTGACTCTATTGTCAAGTATATAGACATATACACACCACTTCTCACCAGTTGGGATAAGGACAGAATGACAATTAGCTACTTTTACAGAGTCAGAATCCAAGATGCTACAATGGCGGTCATATCTCCTACATTTTTACAAATACAGCTACCACATAGTGGGGGCCCCAAGTCAAAGCGAACAAACTCAGGTAGTCCACCCAAAGTGAAAAGTAGAAAGATACAACTGTCCTTGCTATGCATGCATGCGGGGAAGATGCTGGTCTTGAGTGGTATATTTTGTCATCACCTAGAATGATGCAGAGATTAAAAGATAAGATATAAAACAGCTTTAAAATTTGACTTGGCATCTGGTGTCATAAAAGAGGCTTCAAAATGTGTCTGCCTGGGAAGAGATGGCTGACAAACCCATTTCTTTTGCAAAAGATGGTCTTGCACCTCTCTTAAAGGGGCTTTAACATGCCACGTTCTGACCTAGCAAATACTAATCAGGAACATATCAAGTTGACTTGACACAGTACCAGATCTCACAAAAATAAGATGCTTAAACCTGAGGCTTTTCTGCAACTAAAACGCACACACATATATATATATATATATATATATATATATATATAAATAAATAAATAAATACATACACACACACACACACATATATATGTTTTTAGTTACATAAAGAGAGTCACAATGCAATGGCAGCATTCTCTCTCTTCCTGGATTTCACACCTATTACAGTCATAGACTCGCATGCAAATTTGAGGGAGTGTCAGTTTTGCCACAGATCACCCCCCACCCACATTCATGGCAAATTCCCCATGATCCAAAATTTGAACTTACAGTAATCCAAACCATCATAAGCAAGGTTTGCTGCCACTCTATCCATGATCTCTGTGGACCACACTAGCTATCTCAACAAACTAAATAATACACCTAAAAACACTCAACATATTTACTCTGGGAGATTTCATACATTACCAACAGGGAAACACACCCAATACTTCCTCAACTTTATAAATACAAATTACCTAGAGCAATTAGTGAACACCCCAACCAGGTGACAACATTTCCTTGATACTGCCCTTAGTAATATCTCCTCAGCGTCTGCACCTCCACAGGTATCATCCTCCCTTAACTGATTTTCTTCTACACAGCTGACAGTAATCTCCAAATTAATACTCAGGTGGGAGGTTAGTGTAATGGTTAAGGTGCTTACCTTAGAAACACACTGTGCAGGGTTTGATTCTGACATGGGGTAATTGGCTAGGCTTAAAATGGCCCATAAGAGCAGTTAGCCTAGTAGTAACCTATGAACCGATGAACTTCTGTGTTGAGAAATTTTGCAAAAGTTAACCTCTTGCAACTTCTTACTGATTTAAGGAAATTGTGCTGAACTCTGCACTGGACCAAGTCCATAAATAGATTCACACACTTATGCTCTCTGGGGAAAATATAAACCTTTATGATGGAATACTTTTATAGAAGTTTTACAAGAAAGGCAAGAAAACACTACATCCGGGGAGGAAATCCCTATGTTTACTTATTAAAATTTGCAAATTTAAAAATGAGTTTGAGAAAACAGTTTCAAAAGAAAAAGAAAAAAACAATGGCAAACACTGTATATAAACAAAAATATTAGTAGCAGAATCCACACACTGGTTGTATACAAGGAAAGGAGATGGTTATAAGTATATACAGTTAGTGTGATTGGTATGTACGATCACATTAGAAAAAGGACATGGAGTTGTACAGTAAGAGGTTATAACACAATCCAGGCGTAGAGCAGAGGAATAACTTAAGATTTTGACAAGTATTGTTTGAGTTTTGCATTAAACCATTTCAGTTTGTCTACTTGTCGTAATTCAACTGGTATGCCAAGTCACAGTATAGTGACATAACTTGAGTAAAAGGAGTCACCTGCTATGTTTTTAGATTTATTGCAAATTAGGACATTTATTTCTTGAATGTAGCTCACTTGTGGCTGAGTACTACTAAAGAATGTTTTTTTAAAGAAGACCAATTTTCGTGTTTATAAATTAGATTGTGTGCAGTACGGAGAGATGGAGAGGAGTAGAAGAGATAATGCAGTGGCTCAATCTAGTGTAACTGTTTAAGGGTGACAAAGTGATGCAAACTTAGCTATCTTACTACAGCCTGTATCCATTTTCTTCTTAAATAGACTGCAGATTAGTAAAAATGGGAGCCACATAAAGATGTGAAAGGAGCAGACAGGATGATGCTATAGTCTGCATAGCTAATTCTGAGATAAGGTTGAGTGTAATAGGAGTGGCACCAAGTTTTTGCTGTGTATTTTTAATGGCTTGAAGAATGTGTTGCTCATATTTTAGGTTTTCATCAATAGCAACACCTAGCAATTCAGTTTGTGATACTATTGCTATTATACTTATTATCTTTTTATATATTAGTAAAAGTTTGGTTTTGGTGCTGTTTAGACAGGAACAGCATTAACTTGGCTTACTTTGCATTTAGGATTACGTTGGAGGTTTGTAACCATGACTGAGTAGATAAAAATGACTCTGCAGTAATCTGCTGAAGGTGCAGAATGGTAGGGGGTGAGCAGATGAGGGTAGAGAATCATAAGCATACTGCACTATGCTAGCATGCTTAGTTCCACTATGGAGATAACTTATAAAAATATTAAACAGTAATGGACCTTGGATTGATCCTTGAGAAACACTAATAGAGACTGTGAGGAAAGATAAGTCTTTGTGTTGGCATTTTCAGCATGTTGTCTACGGAGTTAGGTAGGTCTGAAACCATAAGAGGGATGAGCGATCAAGTCCAAGTGTGGTTAAGTAATTTTTGATGAACACAAACTCAAAATGGTCAAAGGCATCAAAAGAAACAAATCCTACTTTCACTACCTGAGGAAGTTAAGAACGACACACAACAATGATCTGAACTGATCCATAAGGAGATCACACACTCTGAACCCAAACAAGTCAAGAATATCCTAGCTGACAAACTTAGCACCAAATTTTCCACAACAACTACCATCAGTGTCCCCCACTTCCTCTTGTCCTGACCTTAGCAAAGATTTTTATGCAACAATTCCTCTCAGCCTAGTCAAAACTAACATTACTGCATTTACGGGGCCCTATCAAGATACCAAGTAACTTGATTATTAGCAGTAAATAAAGAATTTCAGAGCCTCTTTTACGCTGCCTTGATACAAGTCTGGTCAATGGACATGCCTCTGAAGAACAGCCATCATAATGCTCCTACACAAAGGAATTTATCCACAAATCCAGGAAATTACAAACCCTTTGGTCTTAACAGTCTTATTTGAAAACTATGGAACTTATCTCAGATCTCAATAATTCTCACATTGATAACTTCCTAGCCCTGGACTCTCATCTATTCTGCTTTGTCAAATGTAGGCCTTGTGTCCTTAAACTCCTACATATCTTCAACAATTAATAAGACAGTAGAAAATGGTTATACAGTTCACAAAACATGCCTGGACTTGGCTAAGGCATTTGATACTATACCTAATATGGTTATCAAACAAACTCACGAACCTGAATATCAACCCATATGTAGTAAGATGGACAGCACATTAGCTGCTGGACAGAATTCACTACCTCAAAGAAAAAGTCACTGGTGGTACTCTGCAGGGCTTGGTACTGATTTTACAGTTTTACAGGCAACATTCTAAGTCTTTGGCTAACTACGTTCATGGATGACTGCAATCATAAAACTACACAAGGAATAGAGTTGACTGTGTAAAGAATTGGTGCAAGGATAATGGTCTCAAACTGAATGTAACAAAAGAAAATCACGCAGCTTGGTAAAAAAATAAATTGCTCAAAATATCATTTATATGACATACCCCTCAGACAGATCAAAGAAAGTCTTACTCTAATTTTACTTAAACTCTTGCCTGCCCCATCAATTAATAAAATGCTCCCTTTGGAATGTACCTATCAAAACATATTACTCAGCCTGAGGGACTCCAAAGATTTTTAACAAAAAAAAAGGTCAGGGGCCTTAAGTCCCCTAGTTATCAAGGACATCTATCAACACTTTCCCTACATTCTGTCTCCTACAGACTCCTCTGTGGGGAATCTACGTTTATATTTTCATACAATGAAAGACCCATGCCTTCCCAGAACAAATGGCTCATCACACACTTGTACAAAAGACCTTAATCTTGATCAATAAATTGACATGACAAAATGGCACGACTGTTTCCTATCTAATGCATCCCACACCTCTGAAATAAACTACCTTCTACATTCCAAACAAAATCATTATCGTGTTGCCTTGAAGATCAACACTGACAACTGGATGGGTATTCACAAGTTTTTCACAGGTCTGTCTTGTGTGGCCTTGCTTGATGCAAAAGGTAATACCGGATATGGGTTGTTCTCGGTATGTTAATATTGATCTTGAGATGGAGCCATTTGATCTAAATCTGTTTTGAAGGCTTTGAGGGATAATATAACTGCTATCATCTCTTCCAAACTGATGTGTCCTTTTCTGACATGCTTGTCCCATGAGCCCAGAACACTTCAGTTCCACTACATATGCACTTCCCTTGCTAAGTTTGCAGTGGGAAAGCGCACCCTCTTTCCCAAACTGAAAGGTACCCCCTAAGCTGAGGTACACTTGGTTTATCCATCATGAACTACCTTTTGTAAAGCAAGGGAAGTAGGGATCAAGGTTCTCTGTGGACTGGATGCTCTGACAATCTAATCCTGAGATAGCATCATAACTTCCCCATGTGAAGTCTTGCTAAAAGGGACAATCAATATCCATAAAAGTATATACCCCAGAATTCTCAGGATTCCCTCACCATGATGGTAGTGTACTATGAGATCACCTGGAGGCAGTGGGACAATTAGAGTACTTGTCCTAGGGAAGAAAGGCCCACTGTTGATCTGTGCTTAGTAATGCATCCAGGAGCAACACCTGTTTCACTAAGGTCAGAACTTACTTTAGTAGGCTTAGAATGAGGCCTAGTTTACTGAAACATGCAAGAGTGACCCTAGAAGCCTTCTGTATTGCATATACAGAGGCTACCAAACGGATGCATTTCTGAAGCTCCACCTCCACATTATCTAGCAGGAGCTAGGTCCTCAGCTAAGCACTACTCGGCTTTAGATAAGCTAGTAAAGCTTCTAAACCTCAGCATGCGAGTCAAAGTTAAAGGCCCTAATGATCAGAATAAAAGTGTAGGTCTTTGTCCCAAAGAGGATGAGCACCCTACTCCCCTTGTCACTGGAAATAAGATTCCAAAAAGATTCCCTTGCTGAAATCTAAGATCATCCAGCTGAGTCAGATGAGTTTTTTCTATAAGAACTTGTAGAAACCTCAGACCCTGTACAAGTGGTCAAGGCTTCCTAGAAGCAGGACATAGATAATTTGGCTCCATGGATTCCTTGATAAATGCACCTCTCGACACTTCTCAGATTGGAAGTACAAGATGTGGCTTAGGCTCAAAGTTGGCCCATACAGTTCCTGTATCTTCACTGGGCCTAAAAGCACTCATCTGCTTTCCATTTGAAAGAGTCCTTCATCCTGTGAAGACAGTCTCCAAATGAGACCTACTCTGATAGAGAAGCAAAGCAGAGCATCCTTGGAATCAGACTTAAAGACTGATGGGGAGTCATTTTATACCTATAAAACTAACTCATCAGCCTCTAAATCAGCAGCACCTGACTCATCTGGGTTAGGTTCAATCCTTCTTCTAGAAGAATCCCTTGCACAACAGGAATTTCCAAGGCAGATTGCTTGGATTTCAGAAAACTTATGAAATCCTGCACCACTTGGAAAGGACAACGGTATGTAGCCTGGGCAGTGAAGTGGGATGAGACATTTGATGAAACTCACTGAGGCACACCACCGCAATAAGAAGCTGACCTTTTATTTCTCAGAAAAAAAAATAAACTACACTTGTAAAAACAAAGAAACTTTTCAAACCAGTAAGCGCTTTCACATTTCAAAGAATGCTTCATCAGACTAGTCTGAAACGTTCGTTTTTACAAGTGGACTTTGTGCTTATGCTCTTGAGAGGCACCTTGCCCTTGCTGGTTGATTTGATACAGGAATTTTACTGGGATGAGACACTGCCTAGCCTAGGTAGAGGCAAGAGGCAGGTGTATGTTTTGGTCTACACATCTTCATCCTTGACTGCATATCAGTAGTGGACTTAGAAGTCACAGATTCTGGGCAGACATCTAATTCTTCAATTGGGTCTCTGCCAAAAAGATCACAAACAAATAGCATCTGGATAATGTTCTTCCCTTTGCTAATAACAACCCATGCATCAATTCCAGAGGCACTCATGGAAGCCCCCTTACTGACCAAAAGCAACCTGTAAGGGTATGTCAGTGCCCAACAGATGGTGTCCACTAAAGAGGTCATGCAAGAAGCTTTGGCAGTAACTGTCTCTCCGAGGACTAGGCTACTAGAAATGCACTTCTCCAACTTTGAAAAATATTATGAAATAAATTCCTCTCAAAAATGGGATACTATAGTAAAAGTGACAAACACTGGAGACTTAACAAGAAGTGCTCAAAATCACACAGGCTTGCACACCTTTTACCCACAGTAAAATAATACCACGTGTAGACCAAAGGAGATGTGATGCCAAATTCATCATGTTTAAATCATTCATTATCAGAACTCCAAATTAACGACTTATAGTGTTCTGTACGACCATATCACTTTTGTGGAAGTATTTAGTATCATCCATGAGGGTTAAGACTTTTATGTTCTCAAGACATTTAAACTGCTTTAAATTATTAAGTCACACCCATGGAAAACCATAAAAAATAAAACAATACATGTTGAAAAAGAAGGCAAAAGACAATTATGCAGTTTAGAATGAGGTAACTGATTGCTAATGTTATGAAACTTGTATGGATTTATGAGAAACAGGTGGCAGAAATGGGAGATAATGTTTTAACAAGAAAAAGGACTGCAACACTTCTTTATTTGAACTAGTTGATTAAAAAATAAATCTCAGATCCTTTTAAAATAAGTTTAGCACTTTTTCAAACAGTATAACTGTTCATTTTCGCAAGAGATTTTTTTTTATTTCTGTAAAACTTCAAACAAAATGTTTCACAAAGGTCTTAGACTATACTTCACAAATTATATTCCCCACCTGAAACATATCTAAAAACAATCAATTCAAGTATTCACAAATATAATTAATTCATAATATTTGAAACTATGGAGAGATAATGTCCCTGCATAATACTTACAGTTAAGAATTATAATTTCTTCTACACCAAACTGGCATATTAATCCACTACAAAGCTGAAATGATTTTGTTTCTTTGGCAAATGCTGTTTCTTCCAGCAGTGCATGTTGTATCTTTACAATATATCACTATTGCCACCCTTCTACTTCATTCAATGTCTTCTTTCTCCAATAAATTAAAATAGAAGTCTAAGCTACTACTTTGTTTCAGCATCTCTAAGAGTTGTCAGAAATGTTTTTCAATGACTCCCTATGATCTTACAAGATCCTAAATAGCTGTTAAGGTTCATGTTTTGTTTGAACAAGAAAACAGTGATAAAATTCGTTTTTTTTTTTCTCTCTCTAAAAGCTCTAAAAGTCTTCATTTGAGGTACTCCCCCACCCCCACACTCAGCTATGCTTCTTCTGGTCAAGCTTCCTTGTCTGTGAAAATCAAGTCAAGAGGCAGAGCCTGCTATCACATGTCAATGATATAGTAAATGCCAAGATAAATTCAAAAAGGAGGTAATGCAACATTTCAAAGAAAGCCAAAATAGTGTGCAGATAGACTGCACAGGTTTCATAAGTACCAGTCAGTCTGCAGACCATTATAAGCCAAGGGAGACGAGACAAAAACTGGGGGAGAATTTAAGGCTGTCCATCCAATTATTCTCGTTTACCTCAAAGGTGGCAAGAGTGCTACTCTGCCAGATATCTAGCAGACGTTTGTTACAGAGGTGAGGGATACGATAGGTATGCCTTTATCATGCCAACATGTCTTATTAATCTGTTGATGAAAATTTAATTCCTTTAACTGTACATTTGAGATACCATTTGTTCTGTGATGGAACAGGAAGTCAAAAAGAGTTAGATCTTTCAGCTAGACACACATCTCCATGGAGGAGTCTGTAAAAGACTGAGTACAGCAAGCCTGCTACTTCATCCTGATAATTAAGATTTGTGAGGCCGCTGATCTTTTTAGTTTTAAATCTCTGATATCGCTCTAGCTGAATGATTTGATTATGCTGCATTACATTCAATAATGGGTCTGATAAGATACAAGTAAATGGGAATTAAGACTTCTTTGATCTAATGGAGAGGTCTTTGAAAATTAGATAAATCAGACAGATGGCTTTCTAAAGTACTGTGGAGACATGATGGTCAAATGATAGGGAATTATCAACCAGATGCCTACATCCCTTACAACAGTGTCTAACTGGAGGGATGCTGTCATCTATATGACATGTGAACATGTTTTGCTTACTAAAATAAATTATGCTGCATTTGTTCACATTTAATTTGAGACTACTGTCCTTGCACCAATTGTTAACAAGGTCTAACGCATGTTTGAGAGATTGTGAGTCAATGGAAGATCAAATTACATCACCCAATATATAGTTGTATGCAAATTTAGATACCCATAGACCAGGAGTGTTGCCTGAAGATCTGAAGCATAGATACCAAAAAGAAGAGGACCCAACACTGAGCCCTGTGGTACACCACTGGTAACCTTTTTGCTTTCAGAAACGACACCTGTGACTCGAGACGTGTGAGTTTTGTCAGACAAACCGATATCCACTGCCCAACTTAAGGATTTATATTCAGAATTACATTCCTGTCAATAACAACTGCATGGAGAACAGTGTTAAAGGACTGGGCCATCTCCAGATATACTGTAATAAAAATGTTTTGGTAACTTTTTCAAATAAATTTATGAGGTTAAACAGACAGGACCTTATTTTTTGACAATGAGGCAAAAAAGCTGGGAAAACTAGGTAGGGAGTGCACTGCAGAATCATTCTGGAACAAATCAACAAAATTAAAAATGGTGCATAGACAATGCAGAATCAAGTGCACACAGGAGTCAGGAGGAGGACTGCTTAAATTGTGCTTTAATATACGGCATTGTAAGGATTATGTTAAAGGGATGGGAAATTACTCCGATAAGAAAAAATAATTCTTCATGCAGCTGTTCTTTAAAATCAGACAATAAACTTGTATAGCAGGACATTTTCCCCTTTAGTGAGCCAAAGGAATAAGAAAGGACTCCGCCTACAGATCCAAAATAAACAATGATCTAAGTACTCTCTCTGCTAAACCTGTGTGTGTTTATGCATGCATTTAGAGAGAAAAAGATCTTCTTAAACTTTAATTCTGTGAAACAATTACAACGTTTCTTTTCCTTTCTCGCTCTCTCCTTTGCTTGAAGTCAGTCATCCAGTTTAGCTCAGGGAATTAAGACTATATGCTGTTAACGAGTTTCATCTTTAAACCCTCAGCTTTATTCCCTCAATTACTACTAGTAAACTAAGTGACTTAGCACAGGTCATTAACCAAAAGGTGTTCTTGAGTCACCCCTGAAAAGGGATGCTTGTGAACAGCGTGCTTACATGGTTGACAAGTAAAATAAAATAAAAAGAAATGAAATGAATGAATGAATGAATGAATGAATGAATGAATGAATGAATGAATGAATAAATAAATTCATTAAGTAAAAATATACATATGTAAACAAATGAATAAATAACTTATTCAATGAATTCCATAAGCCCCATCAAGAAGGAAAGCATGGAATTCCATCTTATGTCCTTAGGAAGTTGTATTCTCCATAACTGGACAATGTACATTGGACAATGTACATTACAAAGACTTACCAACAATCTCAAATATGTCATGCTTTCTACCGTTACTTCATTCCGGTATCACACTAGCAGTTTTTCTACTTCTCACATTGCCTTACTTACATAATCTGATGGAAATACTGCCATATTTTGTTTCCATTTTAGTGATTTATCTCCCCAAAAATAGGGAAACAATTATTTCCGTTTTATTTCCTGAATGTACTGCCCACAATGAAATTAAGAAAGAAAATGACTCTGTACACCAAGTGACTGCTCACTACAAGAACAATAGACAATTAAATCAGTGTACCTTTCAAGCTCCCATTGAAGAGCTGTGCTTTTTTAATGTTACCCTCCATTCCAGACTAATTCTGTAATAAAATATATACAGGGTTTTCCCAGCTTTATTTGCCCATTATATTTCAAAGGTCTTCCAATGGCACATTTTGAATGTTACAAGCAATAAATAAGAACTTAGGCTGCTTATGGAAAAACTATTAAAAGTGGGTATAACTTATACCAAGTTATCTATTGTCCTATGCATGTTCCCTGTATACTTAATGTTTTGTTTGATCATATTAGAACTTTGCCCAGTAATTTTTTGTAGGTATTCATGAATTTGTTGCACATCACAATTTTGTTTGATTTTTACGCATTACCTAACACTCTGTGCACCTTACTTCTATTATTAGTTCTCAGGACTACTACTTTGCCTGCTTGCTTTAGTAGTTTTATCATTTTAAAACAAGTCCGTTTGATCTCAATACCCACAATGTGCACTGATGTGTATCCTATATAGGATAAAACAATTTAAATAATGCTAGAACAGTGTCTTGTCATATATAAAACTATGCTGGGAACCTGGAAGACTGTACTAGGCACAGCAGGATATGGATTTCATCTCTTACAGCATTCCTTACATGGCTAGCTTCCTACTCTCACCCATTATAACTATTATAAGACTTGTCACCTTAGGAGTAAAACTATTTCCCTTCTAATATCGGATTCCTGCTGTGTGAGTACTGGTGGGGAGGTGGTACACTCTGATGCTATGTTTCAGGTTACAGAATATACGTACCGGTCATTCTGTGTCATCGCTCATGCTTTTGTAATTTAGCGTGATGTGGTGCATCATTTAATAAAAATATATTTGAAATTGCTTCTTGACAATAATGAATTTAAATTTAACCTTCTATGTTGTAAATTAAAAGATAGTTCTCCATTATTAAGCATATTTTGTACAATTGTATCATAATCTCCCTTGTTTACACTGCATTGTTTTTCTTTTTATAGCATTTCCTCTAAATAAGAATATACAAAATAAATGCTTTACTAACAACATGGGCAACACTAAAGGACATTTTTTTAAGAATACGCTTTAGCAGATATTCATGCATTTCTTTGTGTGTGTGTGTGTGTGTGTGTGTGTATGTGTGTGTGTGTGTGTGTGTGTGTGTGTGTGTGTGTGTGTGTGTGTGTGTGTGTGTGTGTGTGTGTGTGTGTGTGTGTTTGTTTCAGTGTCTGACAATTTATTAGATATACTTAAACCACAATACCGGATGAAAAATACTGAAATATCTAAATGCTGAAATCCTTGTAATTCTAACAAAACGAGGGCCATCGTGGATCCTGTAGGTAGGTAAATCCAGCTCTCGACATTTATTCTGCTACAGGTACTCTGATTTGAACATTTAGATATTTCATTCAGCATTATGCTTTCAATATAGCTAGGTTAAGTAAATGAATAGACACGCTATTTATTATACGTAGTTATCTATAAATAGAAGGTCTTCTTAATTGTCAAGTTCTCCACAGCACACATTTAATATTATCCCTAACCCACCATATCCAGTACTTTAATCTCCAGCACCAATTTTCCCACAGCCTTACAAAACAAAGCCACAGTTTAGCTAAATGCTTTGTATAACAGAATTGTGCTTCTTGGTGAATGCTGCTTGACAGAAAAGCGTTGTTAACAGGAAAGGTCTACTAACGGAGGCACTTTCTCAGGAACATGTTTCTTTTGAAATTCATTGCAGCAAATACAAATGATTCAGTTTAGCATGAACACCACCACAAAGGATGCATTCTGTCTGCCACCAGGGGTCCTTGTTAGTAGGCTTCTACTGTTAAAATTCCTTCACTTAAAAAGATTAACCAAAGGACATATTTCTGTTCCTGTGAAAAAAAGGTCATGTTTTCCCCACCACAGTCTGCACAAATTTCTGTAACAAGATTTGTAGACATATATTAGAAGAAAAAACTGCAATACCTCACACCCATAACAAGATTAATAAAAAAAAAAACTGTATCAACATAACTGCAATTCTTCTTATATTAAGTTATGCAACTGCACAGTCTAAAACAGAAAATGTATTATTAACACATATTAATGCCACTCTTACATGGGTTCAAAAGACAAGGTGTCAGTTCAAACTCACCAATGGGTTACTTCCTACAGCAAGCAAAACTTAACCATTTTTTTAACCAGGTAAGTGAACTAGTCCCCATCAAACCATTTTCAGTTACAATCCAGGCCATGAGATCAACAGTAAATTAATGTATCTCTCTATATTTAGCAAAACACACGCATACATGCACCATGTCTTAGACAATTTTCTTGATGCATTCAACCAAATAACCTTAAAAAAAGATGCTAACATGAGGAGAATATTCAAAATATTACACACACACACACACACACACACACACACACACACACTGACCATGGGTCATGTTCGACCCTGGTACCTTCAGGACCATATCATACATCAGTCTCTACATGCATCAGCTTGATGTCCCAAGTAGTAAAAAGACAGCTGTCTTCCCAGTGGTAAGAATGCACTGAGTAAGTTTATCCACGAAGCAAATGAACAACATTAATAAGCCAAAGTAAAAGAAAATGAAAGCTCTGCAAAATAAATGACCTCTTAACTAAGCTTCACAAAAATGACAGAAACAAAACAAAAGCAGCATAACACACAAGGGCACACTTTTGAAATAAAACAAAATTTGATACAAGCTTTCATAATAAAAATGCCTCCACAAGTAGTTTGCTCAAAAGTGTACACTTAGACACATACAATGAGAGTACACACCACATTAAATTAAACACTATTAAAAATGCAGCTCGGCACACAGGAATACTTTTTTAAACTTCAACTATTTTAATGCTGTTCCACTAAATAACAAAACCTGGCATATCTCTGTGAATATTCCAGGTGTACTACTGCACCACGACTCATGTCATATGGACAAGCATCTGTACCCAGAATCTTCAAAACAAATTAAAAATAAGTATCAGTAACCTTATTTGTCAGTGAAGTTTTAAATGACTCCTTCTGTAGGTTTCCTTGTGCCTTTGCCAAAGTACTACAGGCAACAACTGCATCAGAGACTGCTCATTCAGGACAGGTGTCTTTTTTTTTTTGGGGGTTGAACCTAGACATTTAGTTAACAGTGATGCCAAATACAGCAAACTTAAGAACTGCAGTTTCACTGTGGAGGAACTGTGCCAGAAATGTAAAAGCAAGTGTGATATGCAATCTCGCACAATATTAAATTATGTTATCCACAACAAAACCAGAAAAGTTAGCTTTATTTGCAGACTATATTATTTTTTACTGGAAAAATCCTGAAAAGGATATTTCAGTTTAGTGGAAATGTTTGAGGCAGCTTCTCAAGTTCTTTTAAGAAATAAAATAAATGAAGATAAAAGACTATAATGTAATCATACATGAACTGTTTCTGCAATAGTTATGGAGACATTATAAGATGAACTATTTGGATGCATGGATTAAGAAGGAATCTCTTATGGCAGCTAAGGGTATGTGGGAAGAGGTTTAAACAAAAGATAATGTACAACTTGAGAAACTGGAAGCTTTTTATTATGGATATGGAGAGTAAGATACAAGCAATGACAATTTATTAGTCCCTTTAGTTTTATATACAAGTCATGCACATTTTTATCAAATAGAGTAAAGTTTGCGGATGATGAGGAACAGCTGAAGTAATTTATTCAGGATGGGAAAAGGGCAACAGTTAAGTGTGATAAGTTGATTCTACCCATATAACAAGGTGGCTTAGACTTGCCCAATTTGAAGGGGATACTTTACAGCTAATCAGTTAAGGCTCTTATTTATTTTATATTTCTTTACCAGGAAAGTCCGACTGGACACAGGTCCTTTTTCAGCAGAGGCCCGGTGAGAAAAGCTTCAGAGTTAACATTAACAGTATACAATATAGAATACAATATATAAAAAAGTATTAACAGTATAAATATTTAAGTACATATGTAGCATACAGACAAATCTCTACTACTAAATGCTAAGCACATAGGACTAGTTACAAGGTTGCTCCGAGACAGGCAGGTTAGTATATAGGTATACGTCAGATAGGTAAATACATGTACAAGTCATATAATATATTGGGTGCCTTAGATTTATGTAGAAAAGAGGAATGAAAAAGTTCAGTTAGCGCTGAGTCAAAGTTTGAAGAATGGAGAGATTAGAATAGTGCTATAAAACAAGCAAAAGGTTATAAATGAAAGTGGAAAGGGATGATGATAAAATGGTGAGGGGTTCAAGAAATAAAGGACAGAACAAGATTTTGGATTCAAGTCCTAAAGGAGAACAACCACCATACAGATTACTGCATTCAAAAGAGCAAGAGAAAGTATTCTGATCTAAACCAATATGGGAAAGGAGAAAGAAATTTTTACCAACAGGTATGACTACAAGTAGGAGTCTAGAATATAGGCAAGAGGGGGCTGGAATTTATTGGAGAAAATTAGCAAAGAAACCATGGTACTGGAAGCAAATGACTATGAAGTGACAAGGTAAGAGAGCGAGATGAGGCCAAGCAGAAGTTTGGACTGCAGGTTAGAGATCGCCTTCCCTACTAAGGATTGACAACAGAGTTTAAGCAAAAAGAACATGATAGAAAGTGCAAAGTATAAGACCAGCTCTGGTAGGGTTTTTAGTCGAGTCTAGAACAGAAGATGTAGTTAAAAAAAGGATAATTACTGAGGCATGCAAAGTATTATATATTTACTACAAGAATCAATCAAAAGACTGAAGAGAGACAGAATGGAAAGGCAATTTATAAAAGAACAATGGCAGGTCATTTGTATGGCTCCCATGTATGCAACAAAACCCAGACAGTTTAGTAAGTGTCTGCACAGATATTCTTGTACCCCAAACTTCAGAGAATTCTTCCTCGGGTAACTAGCAAACACTGGAGGCGTGATAGGAAAGAGAGAGTAATAAGGAACATGTTCTTTGGGACTCTGAGTTGGCAGAGTTTAAAAATTCCCTACATAGTACTTTGTCAGAAATGTTGGAACAAAAAGTTGCAGCTATAGAAATTATTCTTTTGAACTGGTACACAAGATCTGAATTACCTAGACACAGTAAGGCCTTACTAAGCTTAAGTCAAATGGCTGCCAAAAAAACAGCAATTACTAGAAAATGGAAAAAAAATCTAAACAAACTAAGTGAAGTATTAAATACTGCACCGGAGATAAAAGAACAAGAGCTAAAATCTTTAGAAAAGGGAATGAGTAAATTACATACAAATACATTTTATATAGCCCACCTAATCATGAAGGGATTCACATCTAGATCAGGGGAGGTCATCGTGCCTCTTTACTCATCCCTCATCAGGCCCATAATTGAGTACAATGCCCCTTTTGGGATGTACCTTACCAGACACCTGCAGCAACTGGAAAGACCCCAAAAGTACCTCACCAAGAGGATCAAAGGGCTCAAACAGATGCCATATGCAGGCTGCCCGGTTAAAGAAACTCCAGCTCTACTCAGTGGCATACTGCCTGTTCAGAGGCGATCTGTGCTTGACGTATAAAGCCATGTCCAACCCGGAATTAATGGACATGCTGCACCTCAGAAAATCCAAATTCCATTGAGCTACGCACTCGAGAGACTTGAACCTCAGCACTGAAATAAATAGGACATGCTGGAGGGACAGAGTCATAACCCAGAGGCTCCCTTCACTCTGGAATAAAATCCCAGTCCAGGTTAGGCAGAGTCCCTCATTGACTCTCTTCAAGAGGAATCTTGATGAGTGGATGGGAGATAGTAGGTTTACCCCGGGTATCACTTCTGTGTCACTGTTAGACAGAGGCACAGTATACTAACCTCGAAAAAGGGCATAGCAAAATTCATTTAAAATGGGTGGTGAAAGCCAAACACACTCTGGCTAGGCTTATAAATGGCCTAGGGCAGATAGCCTAGTATGAACCTATGAACCTATGAATAAATGGAATTTGTTGGAACAATGCATGGGGAATAATGAGTGAGGCCCAAACGATGGCAGGCATTGAGTAACCAAGTGAATGAAAATCATTAAAAAGAAAACGTATGCATACTTTATGAAAATAATAAAAAAAAAGTTTCTATAATTTCTTTTCTTTTCAATTCATGTATTTGTGCGTATGTTATTTCTTAAAAGGTGACAATTTTATAAAGATGTCTAAAAAATGCATTGCTGGACTTGTCTGGAACATAAATAATGTAAATTAGCAACTTTACAATGCCATCTTTCAGAAAAGTTATATTAAATTGATAAATATATAATAACATACTCTAGCATCAAATTATTTTCCTGAACACTAATGGATGTACACTTTCATACATCCAACATCAAAGCTTATAGGGATGATGAAACTAATGTGCATAACATAACTCTTGATGATCAGGCATGTCATATTTGAAAGCAATAAGAAAATAAATTCAAACTTTCAAGAAGTTCCACACTTTGCCACTGCAATATTGTAAATTCTGACAGTTCATCATATGGTGCACTGCTGAAAGCTAAGGCCAGAGTGGTTACACATTATTCTTTGAAATGTGGCTTTCACAAGCAGTTGAAAAGGCTACATGATCCTGATGACAATATTTTGTTAGGCAAAGTCCTACAGGTTTCTGAGAAGCTTAAAGTTGCCTTTCAAGCTATATTATTTTATTATTGCAACAAATACCTGTGAAAATCTTAGAAGAGCGACTGATATTTTTATGTTGTCTTAAAATATGGAATTAGTCTATAGATTTTCTGAAGACTTCCAATGATGCTGAAAGTGGCCAGCTCTGTGGAGTACAGGGATAAAGCACGGACTATGGTGCAGACAACCCTTGATCGAGTAGCGGCTAGTGCACCTGTAAAATCTGGCCAAAAAGAATAAGAGTGCGCTGCCACTGGGGCTATACTACTCAGACAGCTCCACGTGGTCCTGCAGAGTGGTCCTAGCTACAGAGAACTGAGAAAAGTGACTACTTTCCAAATTTAAGTATTTTTTTCTGTTTTTTACTTGGAATACCTTCTCTTGCTTATTTTAAACAAGCTTATACTGTTTTTTTTTAACTGTTTGCTGCATTTTATAGTATCTGCACTTAAACGTTTACCTGGTCGAAAATCTGTGTGTGTTTGTTTAATTTAACTATTGAGGCTGCCCACTAAAGTGTGCTAGCCTGTGTAACTGATTTATTTCTGCCTTCTGTATTTGAGTTGTTTTCTATCTAAAAACAAAAAAAACAAAAAAATAATCTTTGTTTTCCCGCCTCTCCTCGACTAGTTTAGACCAGTTTACAGGCTTTGCTGTATTCTGGGCTGTGGTGTAGTTCCTGTGTTGTCCATTACCATACTTGGATAAGAAGGAAGTTTCTTTGCTCACCAGTGGGAGTGGGGAGCCTTGAGCAGCCTATCTGTCCCTGAAGGAAGTGACATCAGCACAAGAGCTGTAGTAATTGGTTGTTTTGGACCATTTCTAACTCTTTTCAAGTTCCCTGTTTAAAATCCGCATTAGCGCGGCTTTGAGCGATTGTGCGCATAGCGCAGCACCGGTTAAACTTTTCCTGGCTCCGCCAAGTCTGCTCTTCAAATCTTCCCTTAGAAAGCTCTACTCTTAGAATAACCAGTCTACTCATTATATTATAAGCATAGCACTTGTTCTCTAAGCTACTCTTCTAAGCAAGCACTCTCACTCAAGTAGCACTACATCCACCTACCACCACAACCACTTCCCTTAAAGGCACAACACTCTCTTATAATATTCTAGCATGTCGAGTGGTAGATTGTTAGCATCTTCTCCTGCTCAGCTGGTTAATCTGGGAATCTTGAGACAATGCTATAATTGTCTCATGTACACAGACAACCCTCTCCTCCTCCCAACAAATACAAATACATGTGAGAGATGCAACTATATAGCCAAACTGGAGGCTGAACTCTCTCAACTCAGGACTGGCAAGACCAGACAGGAGGAGAAGGTAACTACACACACAACAAACCCAGTCACACATAGACCTACCCCAACTGCAAATCAAGCACATAACACAAAAACATACTAGGAGGCTCTATTAAAAAACTTACCAAAACAACAGAGGCTCCCAAAGCAGACACCCAAAAATCTATCACCTCAAATCATAACACATGCAACACATACTTCAATAAATCGGTGTGTCAATAAATCACAGCCCTTAAGGCCAAACACTATGCCTGATGCACTAGTGATAGGTGACTGTATAGTCAGACACACTGATATCCCACTTACCAGGCTGAGCAAGGAGAGGGTAACTGTAAGCTGCTATCAGGAGCTAGGATCCGCCATATAACACACGCACTCAGGTCACTCAAAAGCACGTACAAATATGACTCCGTCATTGTCCATGCCGGTGTGAATGACCCGAGACGTACCTCCTTGGACTACATGAAAAGAGACATTGAGGAGCTCTCTGATTATGTAGCCCAGGCTGGTATGACCCTGACCCTGAGCAGCATCCTGCCCTCACCAAGAATGATGCCACAATACAAAGACAAGATGATCAGCTTTAATAATTGGCTCAATTACTGGTGTCATTCTAGGGGGATCCAATGTCTGTCTGCTTGGGATGACATGCTGGACAAGCCATGCTGCTTCGCAAGGGATGGCTTGCACCTGTCACCACTGGGCTTCCGGATATTGGCTAAGGCTCTTGCCACCCCCATAGTGCCTTTTTTAGGCAAGGCTCAAAAGACGAACCCACCTCCTTAGAAAACAAAAATGGAAAAAAATTAAGGATAATGCTGCTCAACGCCAGAAGTCTAAATCTCAAGATGCAGGCTCTCGAATCACTCCTCAGTATGGAGAACATCGATGTCTGCGCTGTAACAGAGACCTGGTTCAAGGCTCCTGAGAGCACCCCAGCGCTACCAGGCTTTACCTCGTATCATGCTTTTTGGCCCCAAAACCCGGGCCGAACCACAAAAGGAGGGGGAGTGTCCATATTCATCAATGATGCCCACACCTCTAGGTTAGTGGCAACTCAAGAAGCATCGGAGACCTTCCAGGTGCAGCTAACCGTAGGCAAAACTGCTATACAACTGGTTGCATGTTACAGACCACCCTCCCAATTTCAAGAACCTCACTCAGCCTTCCTGAAGACATTGGAAGATATGAATGTCTCACCAAATACCATCTTACTGGGAGACTTCAACTACCCTAACATAGACTGGGAGCACTATTCTAGCCCTAAAACCCTAGCCCAAAGGTTCCTGGAATTGATAAACTCAAATGCAATGGAACAGCTAGTCACCTCTCCCACAAGGGGGGATAATATACTAGACCTGATCATCACAAACATGGGGACAAAATGCTCCACACCAGAAGTATTGCCCTCACTGGTGAGATCTGACAACAAACTAATCACCCTGGATATACATTTACCACCTCCACCCCCAGCACAAAAGACTACAGTGAGAAACTTCTCAAAGGCTGACTTTACACTTCTCAAGACTGAGATGGTATCATTTAAGCCCTCAGGGCCAATGGAAACCACATCCCACAATGCTGAATCCTACACAAATGCTTTCTACGGACATCTCCAAGAATGCATGGATCACGCAATCCCAAATAAAACCAAGACCCTCTCCACCAAAGGAAAGCATTGTCTGGTGGACCCCAGCCATAAACAAATTGTACAACAAAAGAAGGAAGCTATTGCAAGACAGAGCAAAATCCCATAAAGGGAAGGCATTTCTGATCAGCACTAATAGAAAGCTACGTTCTCTCATAAAAATATCAAAGGCCAACTTTGAGAGAAAAATTGCCAAAGACACTAAAGATAACCACAAGGCATTCTTCAGTTATGTTAGAAACCTGGGTGGAAACACTCAGACATGCTCAGAGTTGGTACACAACGACAAAAAATTTACCGAACCCACAGATATTGCCAACATTCTGGCAGACAGGTTCAGTGCAAATTTCTCCCCTCCCTCGCCTCCAAAAGAAGAAATACTCATCCCAGCTGAATGTAACCTCCCTGTCATCTCTGATGTCCAGGTGAGAACCGCCCTCAACAAAGCAAAAAACACAGCATCTATGGGACCTGATGGTATCCCTGGCTGCGTGATACGTGAACTCCAAGAGGAGCTAAACCCGCATATATAAATGTTATTTAACCTTAGCCTTACTACAGGATATGTACCTGAACACTGGCATACAGCAACAGTAGTACCACTCCACAAGGGAGGCTCCACTACAGACTCTGGGAACTACCGCCCCATAAGCTTGACCAGCCTGGTTTGCAAAGCTATGGAAAGAATTATTATGAAACTCAAACAACGACACTGGGGACCTACAGACACTTGATCCCACCCAGTTCGGCTTTGTAAAAGGCAGATCCTGCCTTTTGAACCTGGTTGACTTTTTCTTAACAGTCACTAGAGCCATTGATGAGGGCAAGGCAGTCCATACAGCCTACATGGACTTGGCTAAAGCCTTCGACACAATACCCCACTCGGGGATCATAGAAAAGCTAAACAGCTTAAAAGTAAATCCATATGTCACAAGATGGGTTGCAAACTGGCTAAAGAACAGAACCCATAAAGTCAAGATTGCGGGAGCCATGTCAGACTCAAAGCCAGTCACAAGTGGTGTCCCACAGGGCTCTGTCCTGGGACCCCTCTTGTTCGGCATTTACTTCTCAGATGTGAAAGCAAACATGGGAGGGTTGTGGCTGACAAAGTTCGCAGAGCACTGCAAACTAGGCGCCATAGTCGATACACTAGCTGACACATACATCCTACAGAAAGGCCTCACCGAAACGGACAACTGGTGCCGGAATCACGGCCTTAAACTGAATGCCAAGAAATGTATAGTCATCCCCTTTGGGAAAAACAAAATACCCACAAATTATCACAGACAATAACCCACTGAGTACCGAAAAAGTAATCAGAGACCTGGGGACCCAAGTTGATAGTGACCTCTCATCTGACACCCACGTTGCCAAAGTGGTTAGAAAGACTTTCTACCTTGCCCACCTTATCATGAAGGGGTTCGCATCCAGATCAAAGGAGGTCATTGTGCCCCTGTACTCCTCCCTTATCAGGCCCATGATTGAGTACAATGCCCCATTTGGTATGTACCTCACCCGGCACTTACAACAGCTGGAGAGACCCCATAAGTACCTCACCAAGAGGATCAAGGGTTTCCAACATGTCATATGCTGCTAGGCTAAAGAAACTCCAGCTCTATTCAGTAGCATACCGCCTACTCAGAGGTGATCTGTGCCTGACATACAAGGCCATGTCCAACCAGGAATTTATGGACATGCTCCACCTCAAAAAATCAAAATCCATAAGAACCACGAAAGCCAAAGATTTAAACCTCAGTACAAATATGAATAGAACATGCTGGAGGGACAGATTCATAACTCAGAGGCTTCCCATACTCTGGAACAAAATCCCAGTCCATGTTAGGCAGAGCCCCTCACTGACTCTCTTCAAGAGAAATCTTGACGAGTGGATGGGAGATCGTAGGTTTACCCCGGGGGTCACCCCTGTATCGCTACTTAACAGAGGCACAGTAATAAGTAAGGGGGTCTTCAATGTGTCACTGCTAGACAAAGGCACAGTATTCTAAATTTATTCTATACACCTTAGTACCTCTACATGGGGTGGCGAAAGCCACATCTCTAGGGCTAGGCTTGCAAATGCCTCAGGGCAGACAGCCTAATACTAAACTATGAAACTATTATAGGGAGGGAGGCTCTGGCTCATCAGTTGAACGACACCTAGTTGGGCCATTACGTGTTGCAGCCATACTGCACAAGTCTAGGCAGCACATGCTGCCACTGTGCAGACAGATGCGCAGCAGGGAAGATTTAGCATGTGGAAGCACACTTCTCATGACAGCAGCGCATAGCACAGCTTTGAAAAGATGATGAGGGGGAGAGGGGCTCAACTACAGGAAGGTAATCCACCTTGCAAGATCAGGCCCTGTCCTTACAATCAAACTGTCATTGCTGGGGGACTGGATGGGCCAAGAGGACTTCCCGGGCAGGAACAAATGGGACTGAATTCAAAGATCTAAAAGCTAGATTTGAAGCAGTGCAAACTTCTTGCAGTAATGGTGCGGTACCCTACTTTCCTTTTACCCAAGGAAGCCATTGCTGGGTCAGCTATTGAGGCTGAACTCTTGAGTGAAGCTCCATGGATGCTGTTTTGAACACATTCTCAAACTGCTGGAAAACTATGGGAATAGCCACCATCCTATGCTCCTCCATGCACAAAAAGTTTGTTTTTATCTAACTAAAATACACACATACATGAAATTAAATTTCTTAGTCTGTAAGCAAACTGGCAATCACAATCTTACAACAGCAGTTACAAAGCATATTATGTTACCTAAATTTCATTATACGGTACCATAACAGACATTCACTGGGTTACGCAACAGTAGCCAGAGAGAAACATATAGATACAGTACAGCTAACAAGTTGCAAATTATATAGCTTGAAAACAAACAAACAAAAAAAAAAAACAAAGTATACCTAAAACTACAAGTAGAATAAATACAATATATGTGCATCTTTACACTGGTTATATAATCAAACTTTACAACTGAGACTGAATGCATTCTCAGCACAAGGTGGTATCTTTTATGAAGTTTGGAGTCCTCTTCATACCTCAGAATGTGTTCCCTCATTTTTATTTTATTTAACATTTGTTTACAAGAAAATCTGACTTGGAATGAGCCGGTTTTCAGCAAAGGCCCAGGAAGAAATGCTCCAGATGCATGTCTCATCAGACAGAGTCGCACCAAAGGAAATGTGCTCAGGAGAAGAGATGAAAAATACAGCATCCTCATTACCAGAGATATAATCCAGTGGAGAGTATATACAAGTCAATAAAGTTAGATCATTCTTGTCAAGTTCTGGAACAGTTCGGTAGAGAACGTTCCCTTCTCCTTTTTGATAGGGAAGCCACTGCACAACTTGAGCACTGTGAGGTAAGAGGACTAATTCTGTTCAATGTGGCCAGCACTCTAATAATCTACTCAGCAGAGACTGGAGTGACATCCTGTCATGAGACATCAGTCCTAAAGTTAAAGACAGTGGAGCCTTCTTCGTTTAGTCAAAAGGGCTTAGTTCCAGCAACTGAAGGACAGTTGAGGTTTCTATTATTCCCCACAACAAAAATGCCAAGATATCTGTACTCTGACTTCAGTCTTCAGAAGCCAAACCAGAAAAGTCAAAGGAAAGGCATCCACTGTGGGCTTCTGGAACTCTATCTCTTAAATACAGGCCTTGCTAGCAGCAGATTATTAGATACTATGTCTGCCTCCAATGCGGCTAACACAGATGGGGACATAGTCACAGAAATTCTTCAGACTAAGGGTGAATGAAGCACTTCACCAAGGCCATTCTCCTCAGTCTTCAATAGGACAGATGGTGTTACTAAGGCCTCATGTTCTCTACCTGTTAATTCTTCTGGTATGATGCGTTTCAGCTCAATGACTTTTTGAAGGGAAAAATAAAATTGTGCAAGAACTATAACAGCATATGTTCAAATCCTTGATATAGGTCACTGTTACAGTAATATTAACTATGGAGCCCTTCTACAGCAGAAGGCCGAATGTCAAATCTAAATACCAGAGCTTACCACCCTTCCCTGCCCCATACCCAAGACGCCCAAACTCCCTCCCAAAAGTGATGTTAGCATGCTCTCCAGATAAATCCAGCATCCACCTGTGCCATCTTTTGTTCTTTCTTGCCCAGTTTACCAGCAGGACAGACATCCAGCCCTCTCATGGACATGCTCCTAGGTGGAAAAGGCCAAAACCATATACAAACTAAAATGCTTAAGGAAGGTCTCTGGTCCAGGGACTTGGAAAACCTCAGTTACTCAAGTCTATCCAGAGATGAGCAGGCATGAGGTTTGTAGGGAAAAGGAGAAAGGGTAAATGTATACCCCACCTCAGACCTGAGATGCCCAAAGAAAAGGACAGTGGATAGCGGGATGGCAACTTGTGCTGCAACAATAACTACTTCAACATCTACTATTATGGTAAGTTTTTACAGCTGTACTATGTTATTTGTACAGATCACTTCTGCAGCAGCAATGACATAAGTGCTCACAAGGACTGATTAATAACAAGACCTGATAAGTGAAGTTGTAGCAAGCCCTGTAGAATGTAAAAAAAATATATATCGTCCTTACCCTGAAAGCAATAGCTAATCAGTAGTGTTCAGAAAATGTATGAGAAGACGACCACTGGGAGCCTCCAAAACCAACTGTTACACACACCCCTAAGAAAAGACACAGCCACTGCTGTCTCTCTGGTACTGTAGTACCTCACATATTCTATGTTTTTTCTCATGATGACAGCAGCAAAAAAAAAAAAAAAAAAAAAGCTACAATGCGTTGGTCACTTGGAGACGGTCTTTCCCTACTTTCTTGGCTGCAAACACCACAAAAAGTTGATCTGAAACTCTGATGCTTTTGTTTTTTTGTCTAAATAGTACCTATCGCCTTTGCTTTGTGGTTAGGAAAGAAAAGTAGTAGCTGTATAATATGACTAAAGGAAAATGCACTCAATACTTTTGGTATAAAAGGAAGAGCTGGTTCTAAGGTTAACCCTGCCTTTGCTAAATACAAGAAAGGGTACTTTGCACGTATAAGTCTAAAGTTCTGATATCCTCTCATTTGAAGTTATGATAAGCAAAAGAGCAGTTTTCCAAGTCAGGAACTTCAGATGTACAAAGTTTGAATGGAAGCTATATAAGCTTTTCCAGACAAAACTCACATCCCATGGAGGAGAAATTGCAGTCTTGGATGCAGGAATCCTTACAGAAATGTTTTAACAGGCTGCAGAGAAGCAAAGGGAAGATCCATGGATATACAGACTGAAATGGCTGAAACATTACCTTCACTACGGCACAAGTCGAACCTGAAATGAACTCAGAAAGCATTGCAGGACCATAGGCACTGAGGCACTTAGGGGATCCTGATTATTTCTCTGGCAGCAGATCACAGACCTTTTCTATTAGGTCAAGTAAGATTTCCCAGTAGCAGACTCCCTAACCTTCTTAAGGATAGCACATCTGCAGTAAATCTGTATCAGAAAGTTGCACAATTAATTCATCCAAGCTGAAAGCTGCAAGGTCTTCAAGTTGGGATGCATGATGACCTCCATGTCTGAGTGAGAAGATCCAGCTGTATATAAACAGTGTAAGAGGTTTCACCCTGGACATCTGAATGAGGAGGAGGCAGAACCACTGATGCCTGGGTCAAGAGGATCTTATTAGAAGTACCTCTATTCCATCCTCAGTCACCTTCTGAATCACCCTGAGAAGTAGAATCAGAGGGAACGCATGCAGAAAGAGACGTGCCCACTTACAGATGAAGGCAGCTACTGCCCAGGCTTCTTTGTGTAGTACTCTGCAGGAGAATTTTCTTAACTGCATGTTGCTAGAAGAACCAAACAAGACTATGAGGACCCCATCTGTAAAATATCTGCAGGAAAATATCCCTTTATAACAATTGCTTGTTATGATGTGCAGTTGAGTGGCTCAACTGGCCCACCAGAGTTCAACTCAGATGGGATGTTAGCTGCGCCTAGAGTCATTTGACCTTGAACAGTCATCTTCCAAGCAGTTACAGCCAATCTACATAAGTGATTGGACCAAATTCTCCCTTGCTTATGCAAAACATTACAATCTTGTCATCCACTGCCGCAACTATAAGACCCATTTTTTCAGATGGGCATGAAGATTTTGATTGTTTTAATATGGGCAGTCATATCCTTTATGCTGATGTGATTTTTCCTCTAGGCAAACTCACATACTTCCTGCACCTTAAGTCTCTTACAGTGTTCTACCCAAAGCAGGTCCGAGGCATCTGTCATTAGGGTCTAGTTTGGACGGCCCTGTTTGAAGGGAACCCTCTAGTTCTGTCTGACCCCAATGGACCACCACACCATCTCCTGTGAGATGTAAGGTAGTACAGAAGTCATCCCCTCTATGCACTGACAGTGTTGACTCCTGCTCTTTCTGTGATACCACTGGAGGCTCCTCATAAGTCACAATCAATACACCCTAGGGTTCAGTCCTTGGGCTACTCCTCTTTGGCATTTACTTAACTTTAGCTTTGACTACTGAGAACAGTTTGTGGCTGACCAAGTGTGACTGCAAACTTATAAACTCCCCAGAGGGTACCAAGATCTTCCTGGAGGACCTCTCCCAAAACAAAGAGCTGGTCTCAAAACAATGGACAAACTAAATGCCAAGAAATATATAATCATATCTTTTGGCAAGCCATGATTAGCCCTGTAGCTATCACATTGACAATATTCCTCTGAAAATTGATCCCATAGTTAGGGATCTGGGAACTTACGTCAGCAATGGACTATCCTTTAATATCCATGTATCCACTGTTATAAGAAGTCTTTTTTCATCGCACAGCTTATTTCTAAAGATACTGCATCCAGATCCAGTGATGCAATCATTCTACACTAGGCATTCATCAAGCTGATCATTGAGTATAAGGACCAGTTTGACATGCACCTGTCCAAACACCTGGAATGACCACAACACTTTCTCACTTAAATAAAAAAAAAAAAAAAAAAAAAAAAAAAAAATCAAGAGCCTAAATTGTAAAGACTACACAGACAGCATCAATGTATTGTCCTTTTCAGCATCGTACAGGCTACTGAAAGATGACCTCTGCCTTTTGTCAACAGGTTCAAAAAACCCTATTCTGTCAGACCTATTACCATTCACAAGTCCAATGGCACCATAAATAATCAAGGGACCGCAATACCCTACACAAAATAAACAGAACATGTTGGAGGGATATGTATGTATCACAGACAATACCACTTCAATGGAACCATTTTCCACTCCACATAAAGCAAAGAACTTACCTTATTATATACAAACTTAATTTGGATGAACAGATGGGTAAACCACCAATCAAGGATAGGGGAAAGATAAATGGCACGCTATATCCTTATTTGGCCTATATCTGGGTTATCCGCATGCAAAATATAAGGGTTAAAAACTAACATGGGAATTTAAGACAAGGCTTCTTAAGATCCTCACAGGAAAATAACCTAATAATTACCTATGAAACACTCCCGGAGTACTATTAAGACATTGTAAGCCAAGAATCTCAATGCTTCTAGAAATTCCCTGACCATTACAATAGTTTTCTCAATTAATTCCTGAAGGTATCATCTTAGGGAGTCCATCTATTCCCAATTTAGAAAAGCACACTGATGGCTGGAGTTCAAAATGATCCACAGGAAAATCACGTTATGAAAGGGGTGAGATTTGACTTATGGACAATGAACAAGGATGCCAGGTTTTGAAAACTGTCCATAGTGAATTGCAAAGCTCTTATCACCGCTTCCTAGGACTGTGCCTGAATTACACAGTCATCCAGATAGGACAAAGTATGAATGTCCTTGGTATAAAAAAAGCAATGACTGGTGCCAGAAAATAGCATTGCTGCATTACACATTGAAATGGTTAAGGAAGTAAACTGATAGTGGAAGCATTGCAGCTCATATTTGAGAAACCATCTTTGGTCTCTTGTAATAGCCAGTTATTCTTGGTCTCTTGATATAGGAGAGGTTGCCTAAACTCTGACTGCTTCACAAAATTATGCCTGTACCCCCCATGGAGTTGTAATACTCATCTGCCTCTTATGATCTTTTCACAGCTTCTTAACAATTGGGTGAACCTTCCTGCTGCCCGTGGGAAGGCTTCGGAAGGGACTGGAAAAATCTGGGCTGCTAGGACAGGGAAGGGAGAAGCTTTCAACAAACATGGCTTCCTTTCATGGGTGATGTCACCCTGTGGACCCCAGGGCTTCCTCTTCCGATCTCCCTAATATTTCTTTTTCCTACTGACCCTTTGTCACCTCTGCCTGCTTACTCTCACCAGGTTAGTGATGGAGTCCAGACTTGGAGGGATAGCTTCTCTCATACCTTGGTACAGAGGAGTGAAAAGCTGGTTCAGACTCTTTACCCTTCTCCTTTTCTTCCATCCTTTTGAAAACTTCTGCTCTACAGGTCCAAAAGGACAGATTTTTATCAAGTGGGGCACAGAGACGCTGCAGATTAATATCTTCTGGCAGGGGTTGCAGCCTCAACCAGGCATGAAACTTTTCTCCCTAGACCTCAGCTAAAAAAGGGTCTTGCACATAGTTCAGCTCTGCCTGTCAACAAATGCAATAAATAAATCACTGCCCCATAGCTTCTGCCCTGGAGGCTGTGTCCACAGCATCATACCTACAGTTTACAAAGTGCTTATCCACCTGGTCAGTGGTTTGGGGGAAGTTCAGAAGTTTTACATTTTTAAGTTCTCACTTCCTTCATATGGTCAAGGAGAGCAATCTGAAGCTTAGTCATGTATGCCTGACCGTAATGACTCTGAAAGCAAGAATGGCAGCTGTCTACACTTTTTTCCCAATGTGGTCAGAAATCCCGTTCTCCTGGTCATTGGGAAGAGTGCTGGAGCAGTAAATAATCAGACCCATTTTCTGGATCTAGAAACACCACTGCTGGATTGGCTATAGGATTTTATACAGAAATGTGTGTAATTCCTGAACCCTGCAGAACCCATAAGGATTATTCAGGGTAAGGGCAAGGTGGCTGGTTCCATTTAGGCAGCCAAGAAGGTATCCTCTAAAGGTCCTTTAGTAGATGACTTGCTAGTACTTCTGAGAGTAAGCCATCTCTTTGGCTTCCAATAAGAAGAGGTCCTTCATTCTGCAAACAGTATCCTCAAATACGATTTCCTCTGCGGGAGAAGCAGAGGACATGGTGTTATCAGTGTTAGGGTCGTACAGTACTGGAAAAGACATCTGGAAGGTGTAATGCAGTTCCCTCCCCCAAACTAATCAAGGAGTCAGAATTCCTCTTTGGGGAAGGACTGCTATTTCTCTTAGCAAAAGAAACTCCAAACACCGAAGTCTGATCTCCCTGATGGTCAGAGACATTCATCTCTTACCTTGCATTTCTTTTGTGGATTAACATGGTGGCAGTATCAGTCAAAGCCTCAAGTATCTTTTTGTCTAAGTAGTTATGAAGGGAACACTCCATTCTCCTAAGTGTCTTTTGCCAAAAGTCCTGGCAAATACTAAAGTTATATATGTTGCACTTCAGGCTCTGACAAAATACACAGACTTAATATCCTTGCAGAACTTGTCCTTTACATGCTCATCTGTTCACTCTTTTCTAAGAAGACATACCCCGCACTCATAACCAGTTGTCCAAATTCCCTTTTAAACAATAGAACAATCTTCAAAAATTGGATAAAATGCGTTTTCACATTGAGGTACTGACCTGTACTAGGCCTCCGAAGCAGGCCATCGACACTGGACTACTGACTCTAATAGGCAGTTCTTGCAATAAAAACTACATCAAGGAACAACAAAAGATTGCACCTGCTGGCTTTATCCAGGATTCTGCGGACATCTCTGAGGGGCAGATGTCTATCCAGGCTGGAGGGACAAAGCTGCTAATCTCTGGAAGTTGGTCCAGATGCCAGGCTTCTGCAGAAGCCTGTGGTAGTCAGTAGTATTGCAACAATGATCTATATGAGGAACATCTGCAGATGATGTATGCTGCAGCCTCACATAGTTGTCTTTGCCATCTAAATGCTCAAGGGAGATTAGTAGTGCTACAGATATGGCATCAGCCGTGGATTGGTTAGCTCTATATGCAAACTGCAATGGGTCAAAATCAGGAGATAGGCATGATGAAAGATGCTTTTTGATCAACCACTCAAAACACTTCATAACAATGGATGTCAGAGCAACTGATCTGTAGTCATTAGGGCCAGAGGGAGTGGTTTTCTTAGGCAGTGGGATGATGTTAGCTTCCTTGTAGCATGAGGAAGCTGTCTCCATGAGCACTGTGCATAGTTGATCAGCACAGCCTTTTAACACCTTGCCCAGTATGTTGTCTGGGCCAGCAGCCTTCCTGGGGTTCACTCTCTAACTCTCTTCTTATCTCCTCTGTGCTGAGGCTGAGTACTGCATCATTCCCATCATTGGGTAGCTTTAATGCCAACATGTTATTTCTATCGTCAAATCTACCAAACATGATGTTCAAACTGTCCAGGAATTTGATTCTGTCCTCACACTGTGCTGACTTGATTTTGTAGTCCGTGATCTCCTGTGTGCCTTGCCATAGCCTCCTTGCATCCTTCATGTCTTCAAAATGGCTCTGCACCTTTCTGCCATACTCTCTCTTAGCCTCCTTTATACCCCTCCTCAAATGATTTCTTGCTATACTTAGGGCTGCTTTGTCCTTAGCCCTGTAAGCTGCATTTCTCTCCTTCAGAAACTCATATACATTAGGAGTGAGCCATGGCTTCTTGTTAGCTCTAATAGTGATACTCTTGGTATTTGTTACCCCATCAACACAGTTTGAAATGTATGCCATCAATACCTCAGTGTATTCATCCATGTTCAGATGCTGATTCACTGTGGTTATTTCCTTGAACAAATCCCAGTTGATTCTTTCTAAGCAGCCTTGGAGGGTCTCCATAAGCAGCCTTGGAGGGTCTCCATAAGCAGCCTTGGAGGGTCTCCATAAGCAGCCTTGGAGGGTCTCCATAAGCAGCCTTGGAGGGTCTCCATAAGCAGCCTTGGAGGGTCTCCATAAGCAGCCTTGGAGGGTCTCCTTAGCCCCCTCGGGCCATACTCCGATTTGTTTCTTTGTGGGTTTCCCCTCTAACCAGTACAGGTTTGTAAGCTGATAGCAAGATGGCATAATGGTCAGTTTTTCCCATTTGTGGAAGCTGTACTGACTTACAATCTTTCTTTAAGGTTGCGTACACCTTGTCCAGGATATTATCAACCCTTGCAGGAATGCCCACATACTAATGGTAGTGTGGGAGTACTTCTTTCATATTTGCTTTATTAAAGTCACCAATATATGGTTAAATGTGCAATTCAACTTACAAGAAACAATCATAATAATAATCGGTATACATTCATTTGATCAGCCAGTGGATGGTCGATCGGAATACAGTCAAAAGCAGTGCGGCAAAACCTCAAAAATGCGAATGCAATTCTTGAGAATTGCAAAATACCCCCCCCCCCCTTTTTGACCCATGGTAGTGCTTGGTTAGGTGGTAGAGCGGAAGTGTCGCAATTGGTGTTTGCTATGACATTCCGACCATTCGGCAATGGGAAATTCGGTAATAACACTCGGTGTTATACCCGATCGAGCAATGGTAGCTCACTCAAATGAATGTATACCATAATAATCATATACTAAAGGTTATCCCAAATGTGCTGTTATAAAAGAATCAGAGCTGTCAATACAAATTACAATCTCAAAGTGTCTTTATGGATCTTTACCTCCTGAATATGTAAATGTTACCCCAGTGCAGCAAAAAAAAAAAAAAAAAAAAAAAACATATTTTAAACATTACTTCTGCTTGATATAATGGACAGAGGTACAACAAATGTAGATTAAAGTCAATGCACCTTTACAAATTTATAAACAAGAATGCAAAGTCTGCTGAGTACTCTCCTATATGTACACACTCGCTGGAGGAGTCAGGCATTTTTACATCATTCAAGTCTATAGTGGCTTTTTTTTTTTGTATGCTTCCAGTTAACACCCACTCCTTATGACATCCAGAGCATTTTTTGGATCTGGCTTCTTTAAATAAGTGACATACCAGCTAATAACAGGTAGCATTAGAAAGGACAAGGAGTAATAAAACACAATGCCTTTAACAATAATCTAGGATGTCATGCAGTACAGAAGTTAATCACTGTTTGACATCCATATTTTCATATTTATGTTCATATTTTCAAAACGGAGACCCACATGTTGAGGGGCGTGATGTGAAATGCCATGTTGGGAGACAGTAAATATCATTGTCATTGCCTATTTATATCACACGATACCCGAATGATTGCTAGTAATTATGAAAATAAGAAATATTTCCATATGTACTTTATACTTCAACCAGTGGCTTATACACTACTGCATGGCATCAGGTGAAACCTTAGATGTCGCTGAAGAAAACTGTCATCGATATTTGCACTGTAAGTTGCACATCTTGAAAGATATTCAGTATCACGTATGTTGCTAATTATACAATTAAGCATATATTTCCATATTTCTTTAACTATTTCAATAAACATGCACTCAGAGGGGAATACTTTGCTGACACGTTAAAGCTGATATCTGGTTAACAAAAGTGATTTAACAATCCGTATCTAAGCTGTGCAGTTTCCAAGATATAACTATTTACTTGTGAAAGTTTATCAAAAAATATAATTCTAGGTTTGTGTCCATTATAATATATTATGATATTTATGGAAAGATCATGAATGCAGTGACTATCATCATGATAAAGAATAATTCTTACATATAACACTGCTATTTATACAGTTTAAAAGTTTTTATTTTTCACAAAATATTTAAATTTGCTTATCTTATGCTTTTAAATTGATTTTTCAGAAAATGCTCTTGAACATAGGGTTTACGTAGACCACTAAAGACGTGACATTCTAAACCACATAGGTGTTAATGAGTTAAAGGAATATGTACCACCTTCTTCTATCCTGTGGGCAATGCTATCTTGTTAGCACAGCCAGTGTTAGCATATTAGGGGCCCTCAGTAAATGTAAAGGCATTTCCATTCTATGTATCACCCCGTCACTGCTATCCCTCCTGATCAACCTTTTAGTTCATGCTGCAAACTGTACAGACTGATCTGTAGCTACAATACTCTTGCTTTACAACAGGCCAATGCACCACACTATGTTTGCCACTCTCTCAAAGAGGCATTTACAGTTACTGGCGCTTAGCTGCAACAGTGATGATTACATCTCTATGTACAAGCTGGACTTAGGTGAAATGGTGCCCTAAGCACTGCCTACTGTTTCAGTCCCGACAGACACACACACACAGACACACACACACACAGACACACACACACACAGACACACACACACACAGACACACACACACACAGACACACACACAGACACACACACACACACACTCTAGCCCTCTCCCCATTCCTCCCATATTGGGCTCCCCATACCATACAAATGATTTCTTTCTTCCTTTTCCCACATTTTCCTTTACTCTTCATTTTAAAGTTTTTTTTCTTCTTTTTAAACAACCTTCTATCCAACGATGGCTTGAACAGAAATTATGATTAAGTACTTCAGTGTTTATTTTCAAGTTTAGTTTTCCTTGCATCCTTTCAATACACCAGCTTGCTGACTAAGGCAGCACAGTAGTAACCATTTAAGAAATAATTCAATTAAGAAGCCATTAGGGTTATAGATTCTCTGAGATGCTTTTTAGAGCATTTCCCAACACTTTTATCTAACGGTAAACAATAGTCATGAGTAAAAAAAGAATTTCAGTCGTATTTATTTTCTATTTTGTAGACATCTTCGTTATGGACATCAGCTGGATTTAGAGACTCTGTTTCTACAGTACAGCCAAACAGTCCACTTATGCCATGTTAACGAGGTCATAAGAAGGCTAAAACATGTATGCCCACAGCTAGTGGAGTTTGGCTTTACTGTCCTGAATCTGTCCATAAAGACCTAAAAAAGAAAAAGGAAAAAAATCATGGGCATTCAGAAGCCATATAGCTGAAACATTTGGATGTCCTTAACGGGTCATATGCATATATCCCATGGGCCTCTATTGCAGGAGGTTTAAGATATCACACAGTGAAAACTCTAGCTTGGCTAGGTTTTTCTTGTAGTTTTTACGAACTGGTTTGTCTGTGTGACCTTTTTACTTTTTGGTTGAGATATTACAAAATACCACGATAAAATAACCTGATGTAGTTGGGGGCCCCCAGCAAACATTGGGTGCGCTGGTGCCCAAAGCTGGCTATGCTTGTCAGTGCCCCCCCACCATGTTTCCTCTTCATGAGATTCTTAGCTGCTGATGTGCAGAATGCTAATTCCTGCGTCCGAGTACAGCACTAACCTCTCTCAGTTGTCACAGGGGCGTGAAATCTTTGCTACTTGTTCCTGGAATAGCACAATCTCATCTGCCTGCACCACCCATTGCCATTCTATTGCTTCCTTTTCTGTTCTATCAGGACTAGAAAATAAAACTGAATGAGTGGGGGGGGGGGGGTTCCATCACAACTATCCCCGATTTCTTTATGGCAATGTTACAGCTTCACTATAGTGAGGTTTGCAATGCTATCATCAGAAATTTGTGAGCACAAGTGTGAAAAATCTGCAGTGACCAAGTACATGGAAGGAGCTGGTAGTGCAGACAAAGTATATGATGTGCTAGGGGGCTAATTCCTGTAGAAGTATTAACATTACTTCCAATTTCTGTCACAGGTTGGGAGATGGTGTGTTTAACAGAAGCAAATTCATACAGCCTGTAAGCCGCATTAGGCAGGCAGGACCACTGGTATGACAACAAGAATGCACAGCCACTCGATTCCTCTACTTTTCCCTTTTAGTCTGATTCAAGTTTTGCCCCACCATTAGTAAACTTTTACTACTATGCAATACAGTCATTTTGTTTTGTAATGCAAAACACAAGTTAGCAAGAAAACTTAATATTGGTTTTCTAGAAAGCAACTTTTGCATTTTGCCATGCTATACAGTTGTTTGTTCCACAGCAGAAACAGACTACAAAGTCTGAAGTAAAGCAGTAGGGTGTCTCGGTGATTAATCTGCCATTTAGCATCTATGGCTTGTCTGACAATTGATTGTGGGGAAATCTGACTTTTATGGATACTTGAGATATGTTACATCACTAAAGAATTAGCTGACAAGAGTTTTGGGAAATGTGACTTGCAGTTCTTGTATGCAATGATTTGCTTTACCGCCATCATTCGGTTAGGAAGAGCCTGGTGCCTTAACCAGTTTCCTTTTACCTTTAGAACTGACAGAGAGGGATTTAAGTGGAGTGCCAAACAACAGAGGCTATATAATGCAGTACTTCAGGAAAACAAGCATGAGCAGTTCAGAACCTTGACCAATTCAGTTATACAAACCATTTATACCATTTCTTGCTGTGACTTTTTATATGGAAGGATGAAAAAAGGCCACATACTATAAATGGAAATAAGTTTCTGGCATCTAGCATGGCACAGTCTGAGGAAAGGCAGCAGATATGGGAAATATCCCTGACTCCCTTACCTTATAGACCCACCCACATGACTAATACTCAGGTCTATATCTATATTATATGCTCAAAGGTTTAAAACTTTGACGCTCATATGATCAACACCATATGAGTGACGTTTTAAAACATCGAACATATAATAAAAATACACAAAAACAAAAAAACCTACCTGAACGCTCTAAGCAGGGAGACACGACCCCTGCGCCTCCCACACCCCCTACTACTTAAATATAACAACTCCGAGATCACACTACAGTGAAGTAAAGGGAAATATTCCCTATGGCAATCTCCGTTGAAACTTGCGAGCTTTCAAAAGTTTGCTCATATGGTGCCAACCATATGAGACTCAAACTTTTTAAAGTTCATGCTTCTGATATAGACCCTAATAGTCCACCCATTATTTCCTTTTAAGTCTCAGTGCACCCCCTCTTTCAGGAATTCCTCAGTCCACCCCAAAACTGTTGCTTTATTCTAATGTACTGCAACTCACAATTTGTTCAATAAAATTTCAGTCAAACGGATATCCAAATATAATAAAAAATACGCCACTCAGAACTTTATTTATTTTACATTTGTTGACCGGGCTAGTCTAACTGGATACATGTCCATTTTCAGTAGAGGCCCGGGGAGAAAAGCTCCAAACAACAGTAATGACGAATGAAATACAGTAATGAGAAATATTAAAGTGAAATTATGGTACATATTTTTCTTAAGGGTCAGATCCACTTATACAGAGTCCTTTAGTAAATATAAACTGAGAACAAATACAAAGAGCGAAAATTTGAGAGAGCAAAGAAAAATAATTAAATTTAAAAATTTTTTTTTTTCTTTTTTTTTTTTGGTTCAATAATAGATGTCCTTTGAGTTTAAAAAAGAAAGTCCTTTTACAGGTAGGCTATATAGAAAAGTGGAGTAGAAAGAGCAAGAAGGAGAAAGAGACATCAGTCCGGGTTGGAACAGGGACAAAGCCAGTGAGTTGTTAGATATTCTTTAAGATGCTTCTTATAAAGAAGAGTGGAAGCAAGGTTGGAAAGTTCACTGGGGAGATGGTTCCAACTTTTCCCTATGGCGTTGGTGAAAAGCGAGTCCCCAGCTTTGTTGTTGAATTTAATGGATGAGACTATGAGTTTATTTGCTGAGCGTAGTGTAGCAAGATTTATGTAGGGGGTAATGAGGTTGGTGAGGATTGGGGTGTTATTAGGGTAGTAAAGGATCTTTTGGGTGATAAGTTGTTGAAAAAGAAGTTGGTTCTCCAGTTCTAACCATCCCAGTTGTCTGAGGTTATGACAGTGATGAGTTCTAAATGGGGAGCCAGTAGCAAATCTGGCTATGTTATTATAACTGGTGGAAAGTTTGGAGAGGTTGGTTTTAGATAAATTAGTGTAAATAGCTGAAGCATAGGATAAGGTGGAGATCAGGTGGGTCTGGGCAATAGTGATTCTAGCTATAGGGGTAAGGAAGGATTTGATTCTGTAAAAGGTGCCTAGTTTTTTGTTGACAGACTTAATAATGGAATTAATATCATCATAGCTAAGGTAGTTGTCAATTGTTACTCCCAGTAGACGAGTAGTAGTATCAGGGGATATGTTAGTTCCATTGTTAGAAGTTACTGTGAAGTGCAGTTTAGGTGACTTATGAGTAGGAGCAAAGAGCAATAGTTGTGTTTTCTTGGGGTTGAGAAGGTGGCAGTGTTTCAAGAACCAGTTTTCAACACTGTTAAATGCCGTTTGGGTTAGGGACTGGAGAGAGGGTATGGACTTGGCTGAACAAATTAAGGTGGAGTCATCAGCATATTGTATGCAGGTGGCTTGGGGTATGCTGATATGTAGATTATTAACAGAGAGAATAGAAGGGGTCCTAAAATGGAGCCTTGTGGTACTCCAATATGTTCACAGGGAGGGATGAAGAAAGATTATTATCCCAAAGGACTGTAGGATTTAAACCATTGTAATGCTTGGGGATTAAGTGATTGAGCTTTTAGGATGTCAATAAGTATATGATGGTTTACCATATCAAAGGCTTTTGAGAGGTCAATAAATAATGCAGAAGAAAAAGTGTTGTTTCGATTTTTGTTTATGGTATCAGAGAAGGATAGCAGGGCAGTTGTTGTTCTATGGTAATGCCTAAAACCATGCTGGCAGCTGGCAAGAAGATTATTTTGGAGCAGGTGGTCAAGCAGTTGTCTGTGTATACATTTTTCCATTATTTTAGCTAATGGAGAGAGCAAGGCGATAGGCCGAAAGTTGGAGAGTTCTGTAGATGGGCCGCCTTTATGTAAAGGGATTATGTGGGAAACCTTCCATAATGAAGGGATTTTGCTTTCTAAAATTGTTCTATTTATAAGGATGGATATGGGATAGGCAATGGATTTAGCTGCAAATTGCAGGTATTCAGCTGGAAGACTGTCAGTGGAAGGGGTACATGGCTTGAGTTTTTGAAGGAGTTTGCAAATGAGGGATGTAGGTACAGGTTGTAAAAGAAAGGTTGGTGTTGAGGTATTAGTGGTATTCAATGGGGGTGTGGTTGTGCATGGCAAAGTATTAGCTAGGGATAGAATGGCATCAGTAAAGTAGTTATTAAAAGCATCAGGAATCTGGTTAGAGTTATTTTGGTTGAATCCTGAAGGGGCAGGAGTTTTAGAGTGCCCAGGCTGAAGAAGCTCAATGCCAGACCAGAATTTTTGTGGATGTTGTTGGTGGGTTTGTTGTAGGTGGAGGTAATAGTCTTTTTTGTCTTTGAGAATCTCTTTCTTGGTGGCATTTCTTAACTGCTTAAAATAGAGGTGGTCTGTTGGGCATCTGGAGGTTCTCCATTTGGCCCAGATTTTATTTCTGAGGAGGATCTTTTGTCTAGTTTGTTTTGTGAGCCAAGGGGCAGTTTTGGTCCTAATTCGGGAAGAGCAATAGGGGGTCGTGGTAGTCAAGGATTTGAAGAAATTTGGTATTAAAGTAGGTTACTGCTTCATCAAGTCCAAGATGAAACAATGGTGACCAGTCACATGCTTTAAGTTCATTTTGGAAGCTGTCTGGGTTAAAGAATATTTTGGAGCGGGAGGTTTTAAAGATATTAGTGTTGGGGCTATAAGTTTTTTGTTTGATGAGATAGGTTAACGTGGTCACTGATATCATCTGGAAGGGTTCCTGGCTTATAAGAGTCAAGGAGACTGTTTAGAAGGATCCAGTCAAGGATGCTTTCTTTACTGTTTGGTTTGTGGATTCTGGTCGGAGTGGTTATTATTTGTGTGAATCCATAAAGATTTATGTGGTCGGTAGGATTGGGAGAATTACAGGTAGCCCAGTCTATATTAAAGTCACCTAACATAATAGTTTCTTGGGGTAGGTGGGTAGAGAGGTAACTTGGTATTTTTTCAAGGGTGTGAATGTTATTTCCTGGGGGGAGATGGGTGTAAATTAGATAGATTTGGAGCTGTTGATTTGTAGTTTTGCAGTAAGGATTTCTGAATTGGTATCTGAGGGTAGGAGCAATTTGAAGGGTGAAAGTTGGAGTTCAGCTTTATACAAAATGGCTACCCCTCCACCCTTTTTGGTTATCTGGTCATATCTCAGGATGTTGTAACCAGGAGGGGTAATGTCATGGTCCTGAGTGGAGGGCTTTAGCCAGGTTTCAGAAATGCAGAGAATATCAAATGAGTGCACATCTAAGAGTGCATGTAGGTGGGTGATTTTATTGTTAATGCTACGGATTCATCAGAATCATGACCAAACTAGTCATTATACTCAATGATGATAAAGTCTTATGACGAAAGCGCTTGACCTTTTTATCTGGAGTGTTTTTTATTGTGGCTTTGTGCTTTTGTGACTTTTTGTTACTGTGTACTTTGCACATTAAACGTTGGATTTTATATTTTGGTCGTAGGATTATTGGCTACAGAGTGGTGTATTTTTTATCTTATTGGTGGTGTTTTACCTCTCCAACACCCATTTTCGTTTTCTGGACATCTAAATATGCTTCTAGAGATGTGTCACTATACAAAGGCAGTGAATAACTTCACAGTTGTGTTGCTTTACAGTAACCCGCTCCTGGGCTGGGCTGAAGCATGCAACTTTGTCTCATGAAAGATATTATTTCACAACAGCTCCCAGCTATGCCTTACGTTTAAGTATCAATAATGGATCGGTTAACAGGCAAAGATAACGAGAATGATGAAAAGAAGCCTTTTTATGGAAAAATGGCGACAACGGTGCAGAACAACTGGTCCGGGCTGCATACCGTCTATACCAACAGTGAAACAACGGAATGCCATACATGGCCAACTGCAAAATTAACAATGAACAGCATACTTCACAATGAAGGAATATTCCATTTGCACATTAAGCTGAATGAGATGTGCCTTAAAAAATTTAAGTACTACTGATACAGCCCGATGTTTAACAAGGAAGGATTCACTGCTCTCAACAGCTCTGGACAGCATTTATACTTTTCAAATAGTTGTTGTTGTTGTATCTTTCGGCTTTTCCCGGTTAGGGGTCGCCACAGCAGAACTCCGGTCCGCTAATGATTAGCAGTTGATTTTTACGTACCGAGTTGCCAGCCCTGACGCACAGCCTTCAACGAAGGAACGCCCATTCACACATGTCTCCACGCAGAAGACGCTCTAGCTGAGAGTCGAACCAGACAGCGTCTTACTGTGACGCAACAACGCTACCGTAGCACCACCACCGCGGATGTAATGCTATTAAAATAATGTTATTTTTGGCATGTGTGATAAACAGATTAATATTAGCTTGTAACCTGTGGAAACATAACTGGCTGATGTAAATGCACCAACTTACGTACATTAATTGTACAACAAATGCACTAATAATTACACTTGTACCTCAGATACAACAAGTTAATTACAGTTAATTATTTCCAGGAAATTAATGACTTACCTGTAATGCATGAAGCTCTTAGATTACACTCCAAAGGCATGAGTCATACAATAAAAGTGTGGTACAGTGAAAAGCCTAACAACTTTGAAAGTAGTTAATTTGTTATAGCTTTCAAAGCTGTAAAACACTTGGCACTACTATATACACACGCATGAGAGAGACCTGACCATAATCCTCTGTATTTAGGTTGTTAACCAGGTCCCTTTGCAGCTGTGACCCACAAAACTTGTTCAGCTGATATACATAAATAGAAAAATAACAGAAAACTGAGATAAGTACTACAAATGAGTTGTTCAAGAACTAGATACACAGAATGAACTACTAGAGGAATAAGATAACAATGTCAAAAATATTAATAGCATTATACAGCTATTGAAATAGAATTAGCAATCAATCATAATTAATCAAGACAAACAGTAGCTACCTCTTCCTCTATGGTTCCATTGCGCCCAAACTTGTACAGCATTGCTATATGAGTTATAATCCACCAGCTAAAGCCCAATGGTTCCTTACAGTGGGAGATATTACAGAGTTGTATTCCATCTGTCTCGGTAGAACTGACAACTACAAACTTCAGCAGTTTACTGATCCAGCTCCAGAACAGCTGCAGAAACAAAACAAAAAAGTGTGCAAAAATGTCTAGGACTCATTAGCAAATAAAAATTTGTCTTTAACAACAGATTGATATGACATACATCAGCAAAACCTTCATGAGTTGAAATGAAAACAAAACAGTCATGAATCCTAGTATAACACTGAATTTCTGGTGCTTCAGTAACCAAGGCAGAAAAAATCAGCCACCATATTTCAGTGGTGCTTCAAAGGAAGTCTTTTTCAAGCAGTTCGTATAATTTGGTGGACCATCCCTATGATTAATACCTCCATGAACAGATGATAGTGTAATTCACTGGCATAACATATTGAAATATCCCAAGTTTCCAAACCATATAGACTTTTTTGTTCACAGCTACCTCAATCAGAAGGAATACATAAAGTGTGCTAAACAGTTGCATATATCAGACTAGCAAGAACAAAACATTATGACCCATGGGTACTTGCGTTAATGATAGTAAACTAAGAAGCTGACGGGCTGCAAAAATATGACACCTGCATTAAAGATCTTAGAAGAGAAAGTAAAACAACCATATAAATATTGTTGTGATTGATGTTCTTTCAAAACAGTACTCTGCATACCTTAAATTATTTGTTGTTGACTACAGAACTATCCCCTTCAGCCATTGAGGTGGTCTATCTGATCCTCATGGTTGAGAATCCTATAGCTCATTCATCCCCAGAAGGTGCATACAACTGCTCATTAACAGTTGTGCAGTCAAGGAATGTGGGTTCTGTTATGCCATGACTCCACACATGAGCTAGTTTTTAAAACACCTTTACATGTAAGCATGTACTGAGACAGTAAGACAGGATGACCACACCTACACCATGACGTATCTCTTGCTTGGGACCACACCCACACACTAGCCCAGCATATCTAATCTCCATGATCACCAGTTCATCCCAGTTATACAACAATGGTTTGTTCCCTGTATGCCCTTCTCCCTTAAGAGAGGTGAGTAGGGTATTCATCATTTCATCATCCACTTCTTCTATCATTAGCTCCAACAGGAGCCCAAGCTGGTAAATGAACTTGGGTCAACTGAGTCATAGTCAGGGTTTTCTCTCTCTATGCCAATACAGATGGTGCTGTACCTTAAAGTATATTGCAGAGATAAAAATACTGCCCTAAAATATCCAAAAAAAAAAGTATTCACCAAGTGCCATTACTTGAGAAGAAGCAAATGGCTTGGAACAACAATGGTTTGTTCCCTGTATGCCCTTCTCCCTTAAGAGAGGTGAGTAGGGTATTCATCATTTCATCATTCACTTCTTCTATCATTAGCTCCAACAGGAGCCCAAGCTGGTAAATGAACTTGGGTCAACTGAGTCATAGTCAGGGTTTTCTCTCTCTATGCCAATACAGATGGTGCTGTACCCTAAAGTATATTGCAGAGATAAAAATACTGCCCTAAAATATCCAAAAAAAAAGTATTCACCAAGTGCCATTACTTGAGAAGAAGCAAATGGCTTGGAACTTCTCAAAAGCGCTCCGTCACAACTAAAGAGTAACATTACATAAAACAGCCAGGGCTATGTTTACATAAACATACCCTCCCCAACCATTCCTACATGAGATTAGTTACTTGTCAGCATTTTATATGAACAGTATTCTCCATTGAGTATGTGGTTTAAATTCAGTTCCTAAACTTCATTTGGTTACCATGTCCTATGCAAATTAAGACATTTTTATATCAAGGAGCAATGAAATTCATCAAGCTGAACAAATGAGGAAAACACATTCCATGAAAAATTACCAGGGTCACTACTTAAGCTGGCCCTACAAAACAAGCCTAGAAAGAAGACTAAACTATGATTTAGATGCAGAATATCCCACAAAAAACTTTCACAGAAAACTGGCCAGTGACTTCATTTAAAGTTATCTTTTATGAATATATACTACAGCCTGAATCGGAGATGGAATGAATATACACTACAGCCTGAATCAGAGATGGAATGAAGGTTATTCACAATTAACAAAACTCTGCAGAAGAAACTGGTTTGCATTTAAGAAAGAAGGAAACAAAGCAATGAGATTCAATTTAAGTAAGCAAACCTGCTGGATGGATTAGTGGTTACAGCAGAAATGAGTGATGCAGTGTAAATTCCATATTGTGCTAGCCAGAGCTGTGGCATACAGGTACAAAGCCCAGATTATGGACCAGTTGACTAATATATGGCTTGGACTACTGAGAAGCTAGCAGGAAAGAATGAACATACCCATCATAAGGGAAAGGGAGGCATGAACTCGCATGTACCTCATTGTCAATCCTTGGCAGATACTGGGGATTTGTAGCGGGGGAGGTGGCCCTAAGGTGGGGACACTGGCTAAGCTAACGCTGAGACAAGACAATTCCCCAGCATGTCCCCATCACACATCCACTCCAATACACTCACAAGTGTATGCAAAAAAAAGAAAACATTTCTAGCAGCAATATAACACTGCACCCAGTCCTTGATCTCCTCACCAGCTCCGAATATAGGGTCAGGTAGACACTGGGAGAGATTAAGAAGGTAATAGTTAACAAAATTTGCAGATACATATAACTATCCATCAATTATGAAGACTGCCGTCTCTCTCGCCATTCACACTGCAAAGTGGCTGCCTGCCACTGTATATACCACTAACAATCTGATAAATTACATTAGACGGGTTTGTGAAGTCTATTCAGGATGAGGAAAGGACTAGTTCAGAATGCACATTTAAGAGCTGCCATTACATCAGAAGTAAAATCATGTATGTTTAATCAGACAAAGCAATAGATATGTCACTTCAGATGTGCCATTATCAAAACTCTCTGTACTGGGGGAGGGTCAAATTTAGCTTTGGCTGAACTAAAAATCACCAAGGTGAAATGATGCTGTCATTTCCATTTTATGCTTGAATGCCATAGTATAATTACCTGAAAGTTTTATTAAGAGCTCTCAAAGGATGACTGAAATGTGGCTATTCACACATAGGTAAAACATGTAAGTTTTTTCAGGCATTTACACTGACATGTTGCATTATGCCCCATTTTCAGTGGGATTAGTGCATGTCTTTTAGTCAGGTTGAGAAAAGCAGAATGTGTCCAACATATCTCATTACACTGCTGTCATCATATAAGAAACAACAATTACATATTTCACCAAACATAGCAATACTTTCACACTGCAAACGTGCCATAACCAAAACTCCATCTACTTACTGGAGCAATGTGCGGATGTATATTTTACCAAAGAGGTAAACTGGAATTCCTGAGGGTAGAATGGCAGACTTATAAGCATTCTGTACTCAAGTATGCTTTTATAATTCCCTGAATGTGTTGTGCCTGGGGATCAGTTTACCACAACTTGCTGAAACTGCAATTGCTTAATGCTGAATTATTGAGCTACATTTGCTCAAGCTGTTATTTCTGTAGCAGCTGTTTGACTTGCCACTTACCATAGTAATCTGTAAAGGCTCGAAGTCTTCACTGATAAGGAGTGAAAGGTAAAAAAAAATTATCCCGGCAGTATGAACACTAGCTCTAGATCACTGTTACTGGTGAACTGACACCCTGACTGACCAACAGTGCAGTCGCCACATTATACAAGAGGGTTATAGTTCCTACTACTACCTCTCTGATTCCAGGATTAGGGGCATTACAAGGGACCTCAGGATTCTTCAGTGTCCTAAAGGAGTATGAACATGAGGTTGCCCATGCAGGATAGAACAACCTTAGACACTACCCTATGAATGAGATGCAGAGATGTACTACTGAGGTCTCCTCCTATGTCTACAAGTAAGGAACGTCAACTGTGCTCAGCAGCATTTTGGTGTCACCAAGACCGATGCCTACATTCAAAGATAAAATAAACTGGCTTCAACAATTGGTTAGTTAGCTGGGTTTATTCCAGGGGGGGTCAAGCACATGTCCATCTGGGAAAAAGTGACCAACAGAACTTACTGCTCTGCCAAAGATAGGCTGAACCACTCATCTCATGGAATTCACTTAATAGTTGAATCATGTGCTGCTCCCAAAATGCTTTTTCAGGATATCCACTTAAGAAATTCTAATCTGGTCAGTATCAGGATAGCACTCTGCAGTGTTTGAAGGTCAAATCACAAAATATCAGTGATTGCGGCCATAGTCTCTCGTGAAGACATGCATATTTAATTATTTACAGAAACTTGATTCCACAGCAAATATAGCACTTTCAGCTTGCCAGGATTCAACACATTTATTCTAGTTCCAGTCCACAGAGAGCAAGATGGGGCATTATCCACAGCTGTAAGGGAGCGTACTGCTTCATGACAAATCATGAATCATACCACAATGGAACTTGCAGAGGTGCAAGTAAAACTGCCTACCATAGCACAATCAACTACAGGTTCATTTCTAAGTCCACCTCTGGGCATGTTCCTTAAATAAGATAAAAAAGTGGGCCACCAAACCAAACACCCTTATGAGTAACTAACCACCCCACTATAAACTATACAAACACCTAACAAATATGTTCCAAAATTCCTAAGTTTTAATTAACCCACTTGATCAAAATGTTTTGCTCCAACCAGGGTGATATCTTCACAACATCAGCCTTACCAACTTCTCCATTTCTTCTACTATCCTTAATGTCGCTACCTTCCTAGTAAAACCTGACCACCTAGCAGTGATCATCGCCCTTAAAACAGACCCTGAAATCTAAAAACACCTCAGAGTATTTTGCCATTACTCCACAACAAAACTATTTCCAGATCTTCTTGACAAGTAAAAATGGTGTTATTCTTCAAATAACCCAATCTTTCTTGCAAGTGAAACAAACTATAGCTTCATGGTCCTCTGAATTCTATTTCCTTATGAAAAAATGTGTCAAGAAGTCTGTTTCCACTTCTGTAAGAATAATGGTAAATTAAAAAAAAAAAAGCCAATATTGTGGATTTCCCATAGACGCAAGCTTTAAAACAACAAGAAAAGAAAGTTCAAGCTCTGTATTACAGATCTCCCTCTTTCAAATAAAAGCAACTTATAAAAGTTGCGGGTGGTGCAGCAGTAGTATTGCTGCTTCACAGCAGGAGGTTCTCCGGTTCAATTCTTGGCTGGGGTGCCTTCTGTGCGGAGTTTGCATGTCCTCCCTGCATTCGTGTGGGTTTCCTCCCACGTTGCAAAGACGTGCATCGCGAGTGTTTCACCCTGGGCCTCCTCTGAAAACTGGCTTTGCTCCAAGTAGGACTTTCCCGTTAAGCAAATGTTAAATAAATAAAAGCTTTCTGCAAATCATCAAGGAGTGCAAGGTCAGGTATGAATTCAGGGTGATTATTAACTTAATAGATACCCACAAAGTCGTCTTCAGTTATATTAGGAGACTAAGAAATTATGCTTATTGGTGAACTAAATTTTCCGAGAGAGTCTTGTACACTGATCCCAAAGTTACACCTAATATGCTTAGAAATTCAGTACTAATTTCTTACCCCAGATTCTAACTATCCCCCTGCCAAAATCCCCTTGGACTAGGTTACATCTCCATTATCCATGAACAATTACAGTGTATATAAAAAGTGTACACACCCCTGTTAAAATGCAAGGTTTTTGTGATATAAAAAATGAAACCACAATAAATCATTTCAAAACATTTCCCATCTTTAATGTGATCTATAACCTGTAGAATTCAACTGAAATACAGATAAATCTGTTAGGGGAAAAATATAAAAAAATAAAAACGTACAATAAGCTGGTTGCATAAGTGTGCACACCCTTAAACTAATACTTTGTTGAAGCACCTTTTGATTTAATTACAGCATTCAGTCTTCTTGGGTAGGAGTCTATCAGTATGGCACATCTTGACTTGGCAAAAGCATTCCAAATCTGTCAGATTGTGACAGCATCTCTTGTGCACAGCCCTCTTCAGGTCAACCCACAGACTTTCATCTGGGCTCTGGCTGGGCCATTCCAAAACTTAAATTTTCTTCTGGTGAAGCCATTCTTTTGTTGATTTGGTTGTATGCTTCGGGTCATTTTCATGTTGAAAGGTGAAATTCCTCTATCTTCAGCTTTCTAGCAGATGCCTGAAGGTTTTGGGCCAAAAGTGACTGGTACTTGGAACTGTTCACAATTCCCTCCACCTTGACTAAAGCCCCAGTTCCAGCTGAAGAAAAGCAACCCCAAAGTATGATACTGCCACCACCATGATTCACCAAGGAGATGGTACTTTTTGGTGATGTGAAGTGTTGTTTTTGCGCCAAACGTACCTTTTGGAATTGTGGCCAAAAAGTTCAACTTTGGTCTCATCAGACCATAACACATTTTTCCCACATGCTTTTGGGAGACTATGTATTGTTTTGCAAATTTTAGCCAGGCCTAGATGTTTCTGTGTAATAAAAGGTGTCCATCTTGCAAACTTACCCCATAGGCCAGACATATGGAGAATACGGGAGATTGCTGTCACATGTAGTACACAACCAGTACTTGTCAGAACTTTTTACAGCTCCTTCAGTGTTGCTGCAGGTCTCTTGGCAGCCTCCCTGACCAATTTTTGGCTTGCAGTTTCATCAAGTTTGGAAGGACGTCCAGTTCTTTGCAACGTCACTGCTGTCCCATATTTTCTACACTTTTTGATGACTGTCTTCACTGTGTTTCATGGTATATCCAATGCTGTGTAAATTTTTTTGTACTCTTCTCCTGACTGATACCTTTGAACAATAAGATCCATTTGATGCTTTGTAAGCTTTCTGCGAACCATGGCTTTTGCTGTAGCAGGCAACTGAGTAAATGTCAGGAAAAATTTACTAGGACAGCTGAACTTTAGTCTCTTTAATTGATGGCAGGTGTGTACCCAAGAAGACTGAATGCTGTAATTAAATCAGTATTCATTTAAGGGTGTGCACAATTATGCAACCAGCTTGTGTGATTTTTTTTTTATTTTTTTATATTTTTTCACCTAACAGATTTGTTTATTTTTCAATTGAATTGTACAGGTTATAGGTCACATTAAAGATGGGAAAAGTTTTTAAATGATTTATTATGGTCTCTTTTTGTATATCACAAAAAACAGGCATTTTAACAGGGGTGTGTACACTTTTTATATCCACTGTATACTCTCAAGAGAGGACCTGATAATATCCCCAAGCAGTTTGTTAGTTGTGTTGAGCACCAGTTAAACAAAAGATGTTTAAGAGTGGGGTAGGCAAAGTCTCTTCAAAGTTTACTTCACTGAAGTGTGAAAAATGGCCATGAAGACTAACCTATGACAGATCCTGGAAACTACAGACCTACTAACTTCACAAGTATCATCTGTAAAGTTATGGAGTGCATAACTGCTAAGCTGATAATCAATGACATAGGCAACCTTTAAATGCAGGACCTGAAACAATATGGATTTGAGAAAGGTACGTCATACACACTAAACCCAGTGGATTTCTTTAAAGGGGTCAATGAAACACTGGATGAGGGCCTGACAGTTCACATGGCTTACCTTGACCTTGTCAAGGCCTTTGACATCATTACTCATGATAGTATCAAAAATAAACTGTCCCAACTTAACAGAAACCCATGTGCAGTCCACTGGACACCCAAGTCTCTCACTTCGACAGAACCCATTCTGTTAAGATAGGGAGCATCTTCAACAGAGAGACAGCTGACACCACTGGGGTTCCACAAGGCTCTACCTCCTGCTGTTTGGCAATGACTACTCAAAAGTGAAAGCAAATGTTAAGGGGCAATGACTAAATAAATTTGCTGATGACTGTAAACTGAATCTGCCAAACCCATCTTGAACACTCAAATACTCTTTCAAGGCCTGGATCAGACTAGTACCTGCTGTGTCACTCACAGGCTTACCTTAAATGCCATGAAACACAGTAGCAGTCACCCAAACAAAAGAGATCACCTGTTCCTGTTACTACACTGCTGGTATCACTCTCAAAGCAGATTCAGTTATGCAAGCCATGGGTATACATGCTGATATTAGTAAGCCATGGGTATACATGCTGATATTAGTAAGCCATGGGTATACATGCTGATAATAGTAAGCCATGGGTATACATGCTGATAATAGTTAGCCATGGGTATACATGCTGATATTAGTAAGCCATGGGTATACATGCTGATATTAGTAAGCCATGGTCACATTCGTAAAGTTGATTTACACTGCTTGTTGATTAAGGTTACCTCCTCTAGGACCCAAGCAGGCTAGATGCCTCTATACTCTTTCATTATTAGACATATCCTTGAATGCAATACCCTTTACGGAAAATACCTCACAAAGCACCTTGACTAATATAAACGCTGCCAAAAGTTTCTGACCAAGGAGATTTCAAAACTACATAATCTAAGCCATTCCCAAAAGACTAACAGTCCTATCCCTCTACATCATCTCATATAAACTCCTGAAGGGTGATCTCTGTCCATTTTTCAAGTACTGAAAGTCCCCACCGTATCCTCTTTTTGCCTTCTTCACCTTCAGAAAACCAATAGCCTCTTCATCATGCCAAACATCTCAACGTCCACTGTAAGGATTAATATCACCTATTAGCATGACATAGTCATAACCCAGTACATTCCCAGCCTTCAGAATAACATCCCACTTCAGGTCAAACAAAGCAAACCCTATTTACTTTCAAAACTACAGCTGAAATTGGATGGCAGATTCAGATACAAGAATTCCAGTCTTCTTACTGGTGTAGTTAATATGCTCTCAATATCACAGGGTGTTATGGCTACCATACCTCTCAACCTCGTAAGAGTAAGAAATCTGGACAAAGCCATAAAAAAGTGGTACAAATATGGACAATTTTGAAATATTGCTCTTACAAACTTAGAAAGTTGATAGAATAATAGGTTTTGCATTAGCATGATTTTTCTGAGGGTATGAAGTCTAAAACTCATGTCATTATTTCCTAACTTCAATCCTCAATGATTTGCCACTAATTTGCCAGAAAGCCACAATTTTATGAAAAACGGACAAAAAATATAAAGCAAAATTCTGTACAGTCTACAAAAATCTGTACAGTTGAGAGGTATGATGGCTACATTTTTGATATCTCTTCGGCTGTAAGCTTAGTATGAATGTATGGATTATTTCCTCTTGTACATATGAGTAGAATTTACATGTACACGTGGTAAACAGATTTTACAGTAAAATGTATGGCCTACTGTGTTTATAGCTTGCATATTTCAAAATAACACAGTAGCCACACAGGTACCAAATGTACAGCTTTACAGTCATTTCACTCCGGCATTCAGGAATGTTGCATTATATTAATTTTTACTTAGGGTGTATAGCTTAGGAGAAATCTAAAAGCCAAGGAGTCACCAATGAGTGTCCAGTCACCTCTAAAAAGTGATTATACAGCGAAAAACAGCAAATAACGCCAATAAAATATAAACAGTTAAGCGTTTTCACCCATCTGAATGGGCTTCTTCAGAACACCATAATTGTTACAAAGACGTCTTATAATACAAATTTGGCGCCAAAACCAGCTTCATTTAAACATTTCCATTCCAAAATGTTAAAGCCGTATCAACATTATATATAAAATCATTCTTACCAACTAAAAAAATACATTAACCTACATCTTAATGATATTAAAAATATTAAAAATATATATGATAATCATTAAAATTGTTAAAATATTTATGGAGTTGATGTATTTATAAAATTGAGCTTTAAAGTACGTATTGAGCCTGCCCCTAATATTAATAGTGCCTACATGTTATTGCTTTTTAATCCCACATTAAAGCCTTAATCTAACGAATAACAAACTACTGCTTGTCGTAAGGCTGTACTGGAGATTAAAAAATGCGCATAAAAATCATAACTTCATGATGTGAAAAAACTTAATAATTTGCTGTATTTAGACATATGCATCAATCTTAATGTATTCACAATAAACACTGACTGTAAGTAGCGGCATGTAAAAAAGACTTCCTTATCTCAAATAAAACCACCCACAACCAACACCATCTAAGTCGTATGTCGCTACTCAATGTATATCAAATTGTCACCATGTTGGTGGACCAATTTTTAATAACAGTGTTTATGCATGGTGTACTACTAATACTTAATATTGATGACTGAAAGTGCCTATGGGAATAGCATTGACAGACAATGCAATATGTGAATTTAACCAATTTTTTGACGACTGTGGTGTTAATTTTATGAAAATTATTATGAAATACAATGGTGAGAAGTTAAGCCAATTAGTATGGGAAACGGAGAAGTTAAATATGAAAATCACTAATGATTTATTATTCTCGGAATGGGAAAGATTATATTGTAAACAATTTAATATAGCAGAAAGATGGATACACAATTGTTTGTTTGTGTCTTTCGGCTTTTCCCGGTTAGGGGTCGCCACAGCGGAACTCCGGTCCGCTAATGGAAAGATGGATACACAATATTTGTGAAAATAAACAGAAAAAGATTCATAGAGATGTCGAACAATACAAGAAAGGGTTGGCTTACAATTGGTATAATGACAAAGGGAAGTGGAGATCTACAAATATGACATACTATGATGAACATAATGTAGGTAATATCAAAGATAGGGAACAGCATTACAATGAACCACATTTTTTGAGGGACCAAGTACAAGGGCAACCACACAGAAACCATTTTCAGCAACATTATAATATAAGGGTGAAGGACAAACAGAAGGAATGGGGCAACAACAGGAGGTGGCAGAACATAGTATTCTTTGTAATTCCAATGCAGATAATATTAAAGTGAAAGACAGAACACATACGTTAAAAGGCTTCAATATTTATAATTATTCTAATATAAATATACACAACACACA